>NC_025693.1:34287603-34294951 GCF_000633955.1 Camelina sativa
AAAAAAAAAAAAAAAAAAAAAAGGAATGAGAACTTTACTCATTCAAAGCTGTTTCGTTTCTCTCACTATGATTGTTGCTAAACGACTGTTAATAAATCAGTCACTAGTTGTGGGCACTCGGCTGACTATTCAACGTACAAGTATCCATAAATTAATGCACACGTTTGTTTATTGACACAACGAATCTATTCCTCATGCAGTTGCAATTAATAAATTTGCTTCCCACGNTTTTTTTTTTTTTTTTTTTTTTTTTGATAACTGGGAGGTTCGGGATCGAGGCCCATAATCCCCATAGAGTCCGAAGAAGACTACTGCCCAAATAGAGAAATAACTAGCGTTTCGCCCTTGAAGAGAATTGTTCCACAAGTTTAATAATCCGTTCCTAGATTAATCACTTATTATTGTTTTTATAAAAATAAGTGATTTGACGATATTTATCGAAAATAAGCTTAATTTAGGAACGGATTATTAAACTTGTTATTTTTCTTCTCCAAATTAAGTTTCCCCCTAATGTGAATTGTATGAGTAGCATCTTTTGGCTAAGCCTTCGAATTGCACATGGCATAACAAAACCTGATAATCCTGACAACAAATTTCATATCTCAACATAGTGATAAATTGATAAAATTGAAGAATATGTAAATCTTAAAACCAAAACTCCAAATCTAGAAATACAGAAACAAAACCCCAAAGAAAATGGCCTAAATCAAAACTTGCCTAGACTGTCGTCACAGTTTTTGTACTTGAGTACCATTTCGGCGATATCAGCACCAAGATTTTTAAGCCGCTCACTAACTAACCTTACCTGCAAAGGAAAATTCTTAGGTTAGCCAAGACTAGGAAAAATATTTAATCACAACTGAGACACCAAAACGAAATGCTTACGGCTTCAGGTAGTTGTTGACACTTGGAAGCTGTTTTAAGTATGAAACGAATGGTCGCCACAAGAGACTCCTCATTTGAGTTACTTAGAAGCTCATATGACTTAAGTAGAATGCACTCCCACACTTCACTGTCGCATTCTAACTGGCTAAGAGCATTGTATACCTGTACCACATAAAAACATCATAATGAAGGAGATGTTTATAAAACTTCTGGTTCATGAAATGAACTTGCACTTACTGGTTCACGCAGTGCTGGTTCGACTTTAGGCTTTTGAAGCCATTCAATAAGTGAATAGGCAGCCAGTGGATGGTATGAGTTCTCAACTAATTTGGGAACCAGATTAACTAAATCTTGTTGCAAATGTTTGGGGGCTCTGTCTAAAACAAGAGCAATCTTTTGAGCAGAGTCTGGTCGTCTTGCAGCTTCCGGACAACCTTGTGGAACAGCCGCATCAATTGTTTTTAGCGAGTTAACAATTAGTTCCAATAGCTCCTCTGACTGTTCTGACCACTTTGTCTGACGACCAAAATATTTCACGGTTGGTCAGAAAAACAGTTGAGCAGATAGAGAGAAAAGTAGCTAGATAGCTTTCAGCAGTATGAGAGCCTTACCTTTGACTCCGATGAAGTTGCAGCCACGCAGCCATCGCAATGAGACCCTTCCTCCGAATTTTTGCAACACTCAACCATTATATCTAGAAGTATATCAATAATTGCATGCTGTAGAACTTTAACACCCATCAGCAAACTCATCAGGCTGAGTGAAGATTCATCACTCTTTCTTAGCATGCTTCTATCATTACATGATGTTTTAGTCGGAAGAAGCAAACGTTTTACTTTAGTTGGATCATTAAGATAAACACGCAAGTCATTAAGTAAACCAGCAATGGCATCCGCATCCATTATATGCTTCTCTAGGAGAGTAACTTGTGGTTGGGAAGAATTCTCTCCAAACGTGAGAAGGACTCCAGCTCTCGAAAGAAAATCTCGGAATGTGTCTTCCTCACTTACATCAGGACTGGCGGTTAAGGCATCTTGATCACCATCTGAAGCCAACACCTAAAAAAAAGAATGGCCTTAGAATCATAGTGTAATGTTAATAACATTACTAGACTGTTTAAGGATTAAATAGAGTATATATAGAAACTGACCTTTAGGTCTGAAAAATCCAATATTTCACACACAAAAACAACAGCGTCACGCACAAGAAACCCAGCATCAGGCTCTAACATATCAGACATATTCATAAACTTTAGGACAGAATAGGTACGTATAGATGACTCCTTCCACACACTTTTATCCGGATTCATTTGGTTCAGAATACCCATCTTGAACTTAACCAAGAAATTGTTGTCAACATCTGTACCAGCAGATTGATCACTCTCTAAGTATATGCATATGGTGTCAAAGGACTCATATACACCTGCATTATACAAGGCACACATTAACCAATTGGACTTCATAAACATCAATAAATAAAAAAGAAGTAAAAATCTAACAACTCACCAATTCGAAGGTCACATCCACCAGCCTTAAAGAATTTGCTAAAAATCTTTCTTGTTTCCATTATTTCCTTGAAGGCTAAGAAATTCTCCACTTTCCAAGTAAATGAAATTTTTTTCTCATTCAGTGAAACTGAATTAGCATCCTTCAACAAAAGAACCTCAGCGGAGAATACAATAGAGTCTTGAACAAGAAATCCAGATTCCTGATCAAACAAACTAGTAAGTGTCACAAACTCACGCCAACCCCAATCTTTTGCAGCTTTCGAGTAACGATTCTGAGATTCCATTGTCACCGACTTCTCCTCCAACCTCTGGTTCACAACTGATAGCTTGTGGCTAACAAAACCGCTCCAATCACTTGAGCTTCTTGAATCTGTTACTTCAAGAAATACTGAAAGATGGGATGGTTGCTTGGACTGCCCTGAGGCCATTAAGAGCAAGGTTCAACCGAAATTTAAAACAGAGATTTATATTGTCTCTACCATATAAAACATATTATATCATAAAATGCATTAACAGTTCCATTGTAGATAATCTAGAGCATTTACATACCTCGGGGATAAACCATAAGTCGACAATCCCGGTTCCCAATTTGAAACCTCTTACTTTTGATGCAAAGACCGGTTATCTCCCTCTTCTTAAGAAGATCATTAAACCTTGTGAAATTCTCAACTCTCCAAGTGAATTTTCCCATGTGTCCAGTCCCATTCGTAGTAAAGCTACTGATCTCTTTGATAACATGAAATGAGGCTCTAAAGACAGCCGTGTCATGGAGTAAAAACCCTGCTTCCGGTTTCACAAATTCAGACATCTTCATGTAATCGTTCCAGCCGAGACTTGTATTGTCCCCATTCTTATTATCAGCAGCAAACCTCCCATAAGAATCTCTATGCATGTGAGTGCACTCAGTCTTCTGATTCAAAGCTGACATCCTAAACAAACACCAACTACTTCTGTCTGATACCAAAGTCTTCTCGGCATCTTTACTCTCCAGACACATTGATATGTATTCTTGTGAATTAATCTCACTCTGGTAAATACTGATCCTAAAATTACACTCCCCAGCAGGGAAAGCAGGGCTCATCATCTTCTGCGACTTTAACATTTCCTTAAACAAACTAAAATTATGTACCTTCCAAGTGAACTCCCCACTCAACACATCAGGCATTGGTCCAGCTATGAAATTCTCCTCATTGTTATCATCAAAACTAAAGCTCACAGACTCGTTTAGAATCAAGATATCAGCCGTGATAAGCAAGGAATCGTTGTTAAACAAAAACCCCATCTTAGGATCCAAAATACTCGAGTTTAAGGCGTAATCGCACCATCCATGAGATTTCTTCTTACTAGAGAATCTATGCCAAGAATCCTTATGGATTGTTAGAGAATCATCGAGAGGGTTAACGATAGAGAGACGATAGCTAACGAAACAGTCCCAGAGAGATGAAGTAGTACCACGAGGGTCCATGATCTGAAGATACATGCTGATGTAACCAGGAAGAGCCTGAGAATCACCTCTAGGGTAAACAAGGAGACGACAATCGTAGCCTCCTACATCGAAGTAATTGCTCCACAGTGCCCTAGCTTTAACGCGTGGGAAGCTCTCAACCGTCCATCTACACATGCCTGTATACTCTCCTGGCCGATCGACGGTCATGATCTCTTGCTCTTTTTCCGTCCCGTCACTCCACGAGGAGAGAGACTTCTCCGATGAAATGGAAAGGTCGGCGGCTAACGACAACATTGCCTCGCACGGGCTCTGCTTTATCATTTTCCTGTGGCGGTTTTTCTCTTTATGACATAACATCTGACAGCTCTGTTGTATTATCTAGGGTTTAGGGTCAAGTAATGTAAGGCTTTAGATAATAAATATAAATTATATAAAATATAAGTCTATGACTAGATCCTAAAAAAATTGTTTTTAAAAGAACCGGTTATGAAAAAAAGATCACTAACACAAGTGATGTTCTTATATTCATTTTGTCAATCTTAACAGAATATATAATTAAAGCCAAATATTCTTAAATTTTCACAAAATAAAAAAGAATTCAATTTTTAACCCTTTAAAAACAGATTCAAGTATTTAAAATTTTCTTTTTTAAATTAATAATATCCAAATAAAATATTAATTTCCTAAAGCCCCAATATATATATATATATATATATATATATATATTGGCCCGGAGCTGCTCTAGTGTGATCAGTGAGTATGTTTGATAAGGAAACAATATTATTGGGTTCCAATCACTCCAAATTTTTATGGGTTGAATTTCGAAACTGTCCATATGTTAGTTTATGGGAGAATTTACGTGTTGAGCATGTTCGGTGTGCGTTAGCTTTGAATGACACGTCATCAACATATTTGTGTGACTAGTTTGGATAATTATGTTTCTCGTACTTATTCTTCATGAGGTGCGCTTCTCATGCCTTATTACCAACTGGCTTACGCGCATGGGTGTGAACCTGACCTCGCACGCACAAAATCTCAATGCAAACATTCATAAATACGGTCATAACTCATAACAAGATTTCAAACACTTGCTTAGCAATGAAATTTTCACTTCCGCGTCGTATGCCGTATGCTATAGATTTTTTTTAAAAATAGCTCATTTCATATACAGCAAGCAGAAACATGTACAAGATGAGATCTCTTAGCTGCATGAATGAATACACACAAAGGATCCCGGGAACATAACGAAATTGCATATGACAGACTCAGTTACACGCAAGCGGGTAGAGTTACGTTGGTCCATGGCAGGCGAAGGCCACAATAATGGTGTATATAATCACCAACAATACTAGTATTAAAAGTAGCCTGCAAGAAACAGAACACACAAGAGTGCATCAAAAAGATTAGACTTTGCTTGGTGCATTCTTTCAATGTTCTCGAGACTCAGAGCTAATATAATATGCGTAGTTTTTTTCTTTTTCTTTTTGTTAAAGTATAAGACCATCATTACTGGTTAAAGTCATAAACATTACTCAAATAAAAAAAATTAATAATATTTTAATTGAAACAAGTAGAAACCAATAACAAGTTGCCATGTGTAAGAATAGTGTAGTAATCGTTTCTTTCGGGAGTAACTTGAGGAATGCTTCTCTCTTCTCTCTTGTCTTTTTAATATTTTTTATTATTTATTCATTAAACTTTTGAATAAAACAACGATATGAGTAACCATTAGTAATGATGTTCTAATATGCTTAGACCATCTCCATCCCTCATCTTTGAGAGGAGATGTTTAAAAAAAAAAATAATGAATAAAGAAAAATATTATTTAAATGAATTTTATGTCTCATGTCTTAAATGTCTTGGTTATCTTGGTGTAGCTTTTGTTATTAACCTTGTATGTTGTTTCTGCTTTGTTTCAAGCCATATTATCCTTGTATCCTGAATTTGGCTACTCTGAAGTCTGAATTTTGTTTTCTTTTGATGAATGAAACAATTATTTGCCAAAAAAAAGTAATAATAATAAATTGACAACAAGAAGAAGGATAAGTTTGACTAGAATGTCTTTTTTTTCAATATAATATTAATTGTTTTTGAAAAAAAAAATCAATTCATCGTTTCTTTTTAAATTAAGAAATAGCGTGGTCTTGTGATAAAGCAGAAAAAAGTGCGAGTCTAAGGCTTTCACATGTCATATAGGCAAAAAAACTGGAACTTGTGTGTTAGGAATTGACGATGGCACATTGCTGAAATTAGATATGTTTAGATGGAAGTTACACTACGTTATTATAAATACCTACACTCTCTTCTCTAGTTTTAAAATTTAAAATACTACTAACTCTTTAACAAAAAAAAAAAAAATACTACTAATTCATTTTTACTATTTACGATGAAGAGAAACTTTCAACTCTCGTTCGTCACTTTGATTATCTTCACTGTTCTTATGCTAGGTTTGTCTTTAAGTTTATACTTTATCTTTATGTTAGTTTACACATCATTATTTAAGAAAACAACTCACATATGCTATAGAAATTTGCATCAAACCACCCTCTTCAATGTCATAATATCACATATACAGTAGCTTCTATGTCAAAAACACACAGACTAAGATGTTTTAAACATATGACAGGAGTGATGGGAGACATGAGTATTGGAGGAAAAAGATGTTGGGCAACTCTAGATTTAAAAGATAAAAATTGTGTTCACGAGGAGTGTAAGTCTATGTGTCTCAAAAAGAATCCCAAAGGACATGGTAGTTGCCTTAAATCATTCGGAGGAAAAATTAATTGTTTATGCGGTTACAATTGCCGTTAAAAATATTTTATTACAATAACTCTCAAATCGTATTTTACGATGGGAACTTTATGATAAAATGGTATAATAATTGATGTAATTTTCTAGCTTAATTTATTTTTTATATGTTTCTATTGATGTGTTGATATTTTTTCACATATTAAAAAATATTAAATTTTATGTTATTTATATAAACAAAACACTAATTTGATGCCATTTCTAATCAAGAGAAAAAAAAGCTCCTTTGTATAGAACGAATATCTTTTTAACTAACATCTAAAATAAATATAGACATCAAAATTTTACAATTCAGAAACTCATCAAACTAATATCATTAACAAAAGTAAAAGAAAGAACTCAAACTCTATTTGATATCCTAACCAAAAAAAATCTACAAACCAAAATAGCTAAAGAAATTTGTCACTAAACCGGGAGAGAAAAACAAAATAACCACATCGGTTCATTAAACCGAAACAAACCACTCATAACCATATGGTTCGGGGTTCTCATCGTCTTCTTCTTCAACATCTCAAAGCAATAACCCTCTAGGGTTTTAGATTTTTCCAGGGTTTCTACTCTTCTCTCTCAGTTTTGCTCTTGCTCTGTCTCGCTCCATTGCTTTTTGTTATTTGTTAGCGACGAAAGATGGGTACTGAAGTTTCCACCTCGCCGACAAGCCTAATTGATCAGACCGTCGTGCGTATTCTCTACAAAAAAAA
>NC_025693.1:34295186-34301999 GCF_000633955.1 Camelina sativa
AAAAAAAAAAAAAAAAAAAAATCTCCGCTTCTTTAATTATCCTTTTAGATTGAAAAGAAAAGATTAACTCTTTTGAGATGGGTTTCAGGTTCCAGGTGATGTTGTTCTTGATTTGTCAAACATGACCAACCAAACAATCAAGCTCGGCAGTGGTCTCCGTCAGGTTTCTCAAATCAAATCTTCAGACTTTTGCTTTAGAGTTTGACAGCTTTGGTTTTTCCCAATTCTGCTTGAATTTTGGATCTAACATTGTTTGTTTACTTAGTTGAGGCTATAAAAGATTTGACATATGATTTTTGTTTTTCAGGACAATGATGCGATATCTGCTATGAGAGCTGGGAAGTTGAGGTACACTAAGCCAAATAAGTATTGGGTTGAAAGTTCTCATAAAAGGGTGAGAACAACAGAGCTCTGAAACTAGTTTCTTGCTTATTGATTTTTGTGGAGTTTCTTGCTTATTGATAGCTACTGGTTCTACTTGTTATTGATATTTGGATTGTTTTCAATCAATTATTCATTGTTACTTTTTTGACTTAGCTATTATTTTATTTTTTTTTTTTTGCAGTATATACCACGCCCTGAGGATGCAGTTCTTGGCATTGTGGTAGATTCTAAATCAGATGTAAGTACTCTGTATACAGTTTTATATCTTGGAAACATCATTTACAGAGAATGTTGATCTCTGTTTCGCTCTATTATTTGTTTTCAAAGACTTCAATCATTGTTTCTCTGAAGAGCATCAGCGCCAAGAGTAGGTGGTAAAAGTGTTTGTTAGTTAAGCCTGGATGGGTTAATGTTGAGACCATGGACGATATAGTTTAGATCAGATAGTTTATCTAGGGTGTTGTTGCCCTTAGTTTTATCAACTAAAGTTTTGTTGATCTTCTTGACTCTTGTTTTTTTTGCAGAATTTTTGGGTAGATATTAAAGGACCCCAATTGGCTCTTCTGCCCGTGCTAGCATTTGAAGGAGGAACAAGGAGAAATATACCCAAGTTTGAGGCAAGTACCTTCTGAATATGTTTGTTCAATCTGAAACATCCGTCAGAATAGTCTCTAGCTGGTAGCTGCATTCAGTTGCTTGAGATGCTAGAATGGCCTTTACAGTATCTTGGAAATACGTTTGATTGTGCGTGTCATATTGAAAGGATTCAGTACTTCATTTGGTTTGTTTATACGCATAACAGGCAGTTTAACTTTTGTCTGGCGTGTTTTTGGGGAGTTTTAACAACTTGTTGAAACAGGTAGGCACACTGCTTTATGTTCGGATTGTGAAGACAAACACAGGAATGAACCCGGAGCTGTCATGTACCGACGGTAAGTCCATGCATTCTGTTTTCTTACGAAGCTTTAAAAGTTCAACGCATTAATGTTTAAACTAAGAAATTGCTTGTTGGAAAATGTAATAGCAAGTGGAAAGGCTGCAGGATTTGGTCCCTTAAAAGATGGTTTCATGTTTGAAACTTCCACTGGTCTATCAAGAATGTGAGTTTCTTCTTAGTCTTCTTCCCTTATAAATAGCTATCTCTATATCCTACCTCTTCTTGAATCACTTATTGTCCTTATTAGGTTATTGAGTTCACCAACTTGCCCAGTCCTCGAAGCTCTTGGGAAGAAACTCTCTTTTGAGACTGCATTTGGCTTAAATGGGAGAGCCTGGGTAAGAATAACAGCGATAGCTTCCCATGATTCCAAACAATGTAACGGGAAACCGCATGGTTTAATATCGTTTTGTCTGGTTTCAGGTGCATGCGGCTGCTCCTCGTGTAGTGATTATCGTCGCCAATGCGTTGATGAATTCTGAAACTTTAAGTGGGACACAGCAGAGAATCATGGTAGAGAAATTGCTCGAGAAAATTTCAGAGTGAAAAGAGCGTGTTGTATGCTTTACATTTTATCTCTTCAGTATAAAAAAGATACATTTTGATTCCCATCTCTGTTTTTTTAGTATTTAGGCAGAGACATGTATCAGCTCCTTCGAGTCAGATTCAAAATTCTATTTCAAATAGCCAAGGTTCCTTACACAAAGGTCCGTAGATCGGTTCGCCTCAACTTCCACTCAAGTGAGATCAGGGTCCATATTGTGGAACCATGATCCCTTGTAGTGAAGTGGCTTACCAGTCTACCTCATGCCTTCCTCCGCAGTCAATGAGGGCGAAAGTCGTAAAAACGAGGCCTTTTATACTTTTTAAAGTTCTCTCTTTATATCAACAGTTTAGAGACACAAATATTTCAACAAAGGCAATAGACTCTATGAAGCGACACGAATTAACTTCCAAACCGGATGATCATCATAGAATTAACTTCCTATAACTACATACCAGTTTACTAAACCGATTCCATATGCTGCCAAGTGCCAATTCATGAATACAAACCAATCATCCGGTTAGTTGCCAATAGTTATACTGTACTATCAAAGAAAACATTAGTGTTTGTTCAAGGCGGGATTCGTCTAATCATAAGTTAACGTCAAAAGTATCATTAAATGGCATATTAAGGGGGATTCCGTATCTTTTAGGAAAATCAATCGATAACAAACCAAAAACGTTTACACACATTACGGTGCTTTAATAACCAAAGCAATTAATTAGAAATTTATTAGGCAGCTTCTCAAGGACGCTTTAGTACTACTAGTCTAGTACTTCCTCTATATACTGTATTAGTCTTCACATTTGCACGAGAAAAGTGAAAACGACTTGAAAACCAAACAGACATGGAGAGACACGATCAACAAGACTCGAGTTCTAAAAAAAGGCGTGTAGATTCTGAGATAACCGGAGATTTCTCAAACCCTAACGGCGAGGGTCCTTCTGCCGCGGCTGCTAAATTTTTGGAAAACGTCTGGTACAGATTGTACATCAAGGGTTTGGTGAGTGATGATGAGACAGTGGTGGACGGTAAGGAAAAGACCGTGAAGGTGGCTGGATTTGGAGTTGCGATTTGCGATGAGATGGATAATTTGCTGTATGAGATTAAAGAATCACTTAGCGACTCTCAGATTAGCCGCAGAGGAGTAGAGATCATGGGACTGATCCGTGGCTTAAGTGAATCCTACGATTTGGGGATTAGAAACGTTGTGGTTTATTGTGATGACCAGTGGATTTACCAATCGGTTAGTGTTTCTCTTTTTTGTTATTATTGCATTGGTTTAGTTAATATGAATCATTTAGGTTATAATAGTGTTGAATGAGTATTGGTTGTTGCTATTGTATGTTACAATACTATTTATTTATTTCTTTTGTTTGGTAGTGTTACTTTGAAGTTGCACTCGAAACATAAGTTGACATATCTAGTTCTGTGAGTGATCAAATTGATATATACGATGATTATTTTGATTGTGTTATCCGTTGTTGTAGATAATTGGTAGAGCGAAGTCTAAGAAGAAGATTGACCATCTTGTTGAAGAGGCTCAAAGCATTCTAGAAAAAATGGATTGTAGTGACGCTGTTTTGGTTGCTCGAAACGATGTTAAGTTTGCCTTTAGACTTGCAAGAGAGGCCATAGTTGCTCAAAGCAGCAGCGTTGATGTGAAGGAAAAACAAGGAGAAGTTTGTGTCATTTGTCTTGAAGAAACCGATGAGGAGCGCATGTTCTTTACCGACAAGTGCTCTCACCGTTATTGTTTTTCTTGTGTGAAACAGCATGTGGAAGTGAAGCTGCTTAGCGGAATTGTGCCCACATGCCTTGACTATGGATGCAAGTTTGAGCTCACCCTTGAAAGCTGTAGCAAGGTTTTTGACCTCAAAGCTGATTGACATGTGGAAACATAAGATGAAAGAGGACTCTATTCCCGCAGCAGAGAGAATCTATTGCCCATATCCAAGCTGCTCAATGCTGATGTCTAGAACCGAGCTTTCTAGTGAAGTTGAGCAATCCAATGTTAAGTCATGTGTCAAATGTTGTGGACTCTTCTGCGTTGAGTGCAAAGTGCCATCGCATACTGGTTTGTCGTGTGATGATTACACAAAACTTCACCCTGACCCTTTAGTCGATGACTTGAAGCTAAAGTCTCTGGCAAACGACAACATGTGGCGTCAATGTGTCAAGTGTAGGCACATGATTGAACTTTCCGATGGCTGCAACCACATGACTTGCAGGTATATATATATATATATATATATATCTATATATTACTCGATTACGCTACTATATTTGTATACTTCTATTTCATAATGTTTTCTTTGTGCGTGCATTGTGTAGATGTGGATATGAGTTTTGTTACCATTGTGGGATTGAATGGAAGAAGGAACAACAGACTTGCCCGTCCGGTTGCCTCGCTACAGGTCATGGGTATGCTGATGAAGACGACGATGATGATACTGACTCGTCACATTCTTGTGAAGAGGATATGTGTGAGTGCTATTACGATGAAGATGGTGTCCGTTGGCGTGACTTTGAAGATTTTGTGGATCACCTAACCGCACAGTGATGTTTTGCACTCTTATTTAGCTCACTTTCGATATTCCTTAAGTCCTCACTGTCACTGCAGCATTGTTGTTATTTGACTAATGTTTTGGTTGTTTTGCAGCTACGACGCGCCGCAGCAGCTGATGATTGATGTGGATTTGGTATGTGAGTATCCTTCTCCTGAGGAGATTTTTATTGAAGAAGGCAATGGTGATGGAAATGGAAATGATGACAATTGGGACGACTACAACAACTACGGTGGTTTACCTGATTTTGGCGGTGGAGGCTTTGATGAGGACTTTTACAGAGATTATTATACTCTTTAATTTCTGTTTGGATCATCAACACAAAGATTAGACTTTGTTTTTGGAACACTTTTTATTATTTTCTTTGGCACTACTCTTCTTTCTTTATGACCTTTTGAGAATTTTTTAAGGACACTGTAGTGGTGTATTTCTTTTAGTTCTTTGGGCGGGCTTTCTTAATTTACAATAATGACTTATAATTTTATAAAACTCAATTTTCTAATATCGTACAAAAAAGCTAAAGCTCAAAACTGAAGACTTTGGATTAGCCATGTCTCAACCGCAATGGCAGGGTTTTTATTCTGATAGTACGTCACTAGCTAGGTTTTTTATTTTTATTTTTACCAAAAATACCAATACAAAACTTTTTAGTGTAAAAATACTACTACAAATCTTTTAATTCTAAAAATAAATTTGAATTTAAGGTTAAGTTTTAAAGGTTTAAGTTTAGTTTTAGTTTTGTGCTATTCTCCTACGTACATCCCTTGAAGCGTGTTGTTTTCTTAACATTATCTCTACTTTATGAATGAAAATATTTTGATTCTCATCTCGTTCGAGGGATGGCGCTTGGGAGGAACCATTGCAAATCAGATGAATACCACATTATTCGGTTTTTATTTTTGTCATATCTATTTTGTTAAATCGCTAGCTTAAAATCTTCAAACACAACTAGCCACACAATTTCCTTATTTTGGTCAAAACACAAGCTTGAAATTAAGTTGAAATCTTCAAAAGCCAAAGCTAGCTTTACAGTTCAAGTACCCTCTTCAGGTTGATTCCTAGAAGCTATTCCTGTCTCTAGGATTCTCACTTTTGTATCAACAGTAGAATATACTTCTCTTCGCAAATGTCCCTTTTGTAGACAAAGGCAAGTGACTTTGTGGAGAGACACGGAATCATGTTAGTTTTTCTTTTTCATGAGAAATAACTTAACCCGGTTCAGTATATACCAAATAATCAAAGCAAACCGACTATAAAACCAGCACTATCCGATCACCCCATTAGTTGCCAATAATTACTATATCAACTTATTAATCAAGTTGTGAATCTGATGATAAGTTTACATTTTTATTTTATTTTTTGCTAAGTTTACATTAAAAATATCATAAATGCATATTTAATGGAAATTTACAATTTACGGGAAAACCAATCGACTAAACCAAAACGGTTACAGAAATCCCGGTGCTTTTATTATAACAAGCAATTAATTAGAAGTTTAATTGACAACTTCTCAAGCANAAGCAAGTTTTTTTTTTTTTTTTTTTTGTTTGTGAAAAATCGAAAATTATACTCAAGCAAGCTTTAGTAGTAGTCCCTCTCTCTTCTAATTCTTCCTCTATGTATATATATATAAGTTTTCATAAATTCACGAGAAATCAACTTGAAAAAAAACTAAACAGACATGGAGAGACACGATCATCAAGACTTGAGTTCTTCTAAAAGACGGCGATTAGATTCCACGACAACCGGAGATTTCCCAAACCCTAAAGATGAGGGTTCTACTTCTGCGGCGGCAAATTTTTCGGAAAATGTCACCTACAGATTGTACATCAAGGGTTTGGTGTGTGATGAGACGAAGGCTGCTGGATTTGGAGTTGCGATTTGCGATGAGAAGGATAATTTGTTGTATGAGATTAAGGAATCACTTAGCGACTCTGATATTACCCGCGAAGCTGTAGAGGTCATGGCACTGATTCGTGGGTTAAGTGAATCTTTCGACTTGGGGATTAGAAACGTCGTGACTTATTGCGATGACTATTGGATTTACCAATCAGTAAGTGTTTTCTCTTCTTAGTTATTGCTTTGGTTTAGTTAATTGTGTCGAATGTGTATAGGCTTAGGCTATATATATTGTTTTGCCTATAGCTATAGTGGCATGTTACAATATATATTGTCTATATGGTAACATATCTAGTTCTTTGGGTGATCAAATTGTTTTGTTTGTGTTGTTTATATGTATGATATATATATAACGTACGTAAGCTTTTACAAAGGTCTTGATTATTGTAGAATCTCATAAGATGATGATATAATTAATGTCTTAATTAGTTTAAGGCAGTGTTCTAAAATGCGGCCTACGCGGGTGCCTAGGCGGCGGTTAT
>NC_025693.1:34302059-34302568 GCF_000633955.1 Camelina sativa
TATTTAATTGATATATAATAATTTGATTTAAATATATTTTCACAGGTTATATATATTTTTCTTACATAATTAGATACCAAAAAAAATAAATTTAAACATAATTCTAATTTTATCTGCCTATATTTATCCCATACTACGTGCGGGTTGTTACCTAGTAACTATGTAAAAGATCACCAAAAATTTCAGTTGTTTTAAAAACGTACATAAACCATCAACATAAATCACATGTTGTCAAAAGAAAAAGCATCATCGGTACATGAGTCACCAAAAATAATCCTCGCTTTCGTGCTTGCAAAATCATCGATCAACTTTGAGTTGTCAAGCGTTTCCACCAAATCTTGTTCTATTGATATCAACGCCAATCCATTTAATCGCTCTTGAGACATAATCGAACGTATATAATTTTTGATAAGCTTCAACTTCGAGAAACTTCTTTCTGCACAAACAACTGAAATCGGAATAGTGAGCAAAATACGATAAGCAATCCATGTGTTTGGATAACAACCATC
>NC_025693.1:34302668-34316351 GCF_000633955.1 Camelina sativa
AACGCTATAATTGTGAACTCATAGCGTTTAACAGCCGCTATTAATACACACATTTCCTGTAGTGGCGGAAGCGTTGATGTCAATGCAAACCACGGAGAAAATTGTGATATTTGTCATGAAGAAACCAATGAAGAACGCATGTTCTTTACAGACAAATGCCTTCACCGTCATTGTTTTTCTTGTGTGAAGAAGCATGTGGAAGTGAAGCTGCTTAGCGGAATTGTGCCCACATGTCTTGACTATGGATGCAAGTTTGAGCTCACCCTTGAAAGCTGTAGCAAGGTTTTTGACCTCAAAGCTGATTGACATGTGGAAACATAAGATGAAAGAGGACTCTATTCCCGCAGCAGAGAGAATCTATTGCCCATATCCAAGCTGCTCAATGCTGATGTCTAGAACCGAGCTTTCTAGTGAAGTTGAGCAATCCAATGTTAAGTCATGTGTCAAATGTTGTGGACTCTTCTGCGTTGAGTGCAAAGTGCCATCGCATACTGGTTTGTCGTGTGATGATTACACAAAACTTCACCCTGACCCTTTAGTCGATGACTTGAAGCTAAAGTCTCTGGCAAACGACAACATGTGGCGTCAATGTGTCAAGTGTAGGCACATGATTGAACTTTCCGATGGCTGCAACCACATGACTTGCAGGTATATATATATATATATATATATATATATATATTACTCGATTACGCTACTATATTTGTATACTTCTATTTCATAATGTTTTCTTTGTGCGTGCATTGTGTAGATGTGGATATGAGTTTTGTTACCATTGTGGGATTGAATGGAAGAAGGAACAACAGACTTGCCCGTCCGGTTGCCTCGCTACAGGTCATGGGTATGCTGATGAAGACGACGATGATGATACTGACTCGTCACATTCTTGTGAAGAGGATATGTGTGAGTGCTATTACGATGAAGATGGTGTCCGTTGGCGTGACTTTGAAGATTTTGTGGATCACCTAACCGCACAGTGATGTTTTGCACTCTTATTTAGCTCACTTTCGATATTCCTTAAGTCCTCACTGTCACTGCAGCATTGTTGTTATTTGACTAATGTTTTGGTTGTTTTGCAGCTACGACGCGCCGCAGCAGCTGATGATTGATGTGGATTTGGTATGTGAGTATCCTTCTCCTGAGGAGATTTTTATTGAAGAAGGCAATGGTGATGGAAATGGAAATGATGACAATTGGGACGACTACAACAACTACGGTGGTTTACCTGATTTTGGCGGTGGAGGCTTTGATGAGGACTTTTACAGAGATTATTATACTCTTTAATTTCTGTTTGGATCATCAACACAAAGATTAGACTTTGTTTTTGGAACACTTTTTATTATTTTCTTTGGCACTACTCTTCTTTCTTTATGACCTTTTGAGAATTTTTTAAGGACACTGTAGTGGTGTATTTCTTTTAGTTCTTTGGGCGGGCTTTCTTAATTTACAATAATGACTTATAATTTTATAAAACTCAATTTTCTAATATCGTACAAAAAAGCTAAAGCTCAAAACTGAAGACTTTGGATTAGCCATGTCTCAACCGCAATGGCAGGGTTTTTATTCTGATAGTACGTCACTAGCTAGGTTTTTTATTTTTATTTTTACCAAAAATACCAATACAAAACTTTTTAGTGTAAAAATACTACTACAAATCTTTTAATTCTAAAAATAAATTTGAATTTAAGGTTAAGTTTTAAAGGTTTAAGTTTAGTTTTAGTTTTGTGCTATTCTCCTACGTACATCCCTTGAAGCGTGTTGTTTTCTTAACATTATCTCTACTTTATGAATGAAAATATTTTGATTCTCATCTCGTTCGAGGGATGGCGCTTGGGAGGAACCATTGCAAATCAGATGAATACCACATTATTCGGTTTTTATTTTTGTCATATCTATTTTGTTAAATCGCTAGCTTAAAATCTTCAAACACAACTAGCCACACAATTTCCTTATTTTGGTCAAAACACAAGCTTGAAATTAAGTTGAAATCTTCAAAAGCCAAAGCTAGCTTTACAGTTCAAGTACCCTCTTCAGGTTGATTCCTAGAAGCTATTCCTGTCTCTAGGATTCTCACTTTTGTATCAACAGTAGAATATACTTCTCTTCGCAAATGTCCCTTTTGTAGACAAAGGCAAGTGACTTTGTGGAGAGACACGGAATCATGTTAGTTTTTCTTTTTCATGAGAAATAACTTAATCTTCAGACAAAGGCAAATGTCCCTCTTGAAAGCTGTAGCAAGGTTTTGACATCTAAGCTGATTGAGATGTGGAAAAAAAAGATGAAAGAGGATTCGATTCCGGCTGCAGAGAGAATCTATTGCCCATCTAAGTTTTTTTTTTATTGAAGAAGGCTATGGTGACAGAAATGATGACAATTGGGACGACTACAACAACTATGGAGGATTTTTTAACTGATTCTGGCGATGAAGGAGGCTTTAATGAGGACGTTTTCAGATAATACTATTCTCTTTAATCTCTGTTTGGATCAACACATAGATTAGAGTTTGTTTTAAAACACATTGCATCTTTTCTTTTGGCATTTTTCTTTCATTTTTGAGAATTTTTAGGACACTGTACGTACTTCTATTAGTAACAACATCATCTTTGGACTTTGGATATTTTTCATCAAACCCAATTTTCTAATATTGTACATAACAAAGACAGGCTGTAGAGATTTTCATCAAACTCAATTTTCAATGTTCTCATCAAAAAAAAATGGATATCACAATTTTTATGATATTTGTGATATAATCGGTTTTTTACACATTTTCCGATTAGTATCCACTTTGTAAAAATGGATGTGACCTTAACTATACTGATCGTCGAACTAAAATTATCTCATCTCTGAATTTTTAATATTTTTGCTTAGACTTTTCTCTCAAACCTAAAACAAAACAACACTTAAACCAGATTTATTTAATATCTTATAGTTGTCTTTTAGATTTTTGCCATTTAAATCAGATTTATAACCAAGTATACTGTATACGTAACCATAAAGTTGGATTTTTAAACCCAAAAAAAAAACAATTGAAAATTTTAAGCATTTTAAAAAGAAGTACTTAAGAACAAAATTAAAGAATTTATATATATACTTATAAGCATAAATGTGAAATATCATAAAAATTCTCTATTTGTGACATCTCAGTTTCCTTACATATATTTTGTATAATATCGAAAAAATCCAACTGGATTATTTCCTCATGCATATAGAACCATTGACATGTGAATTATGCTTCTTGATTATTTTTAAAAATTCTGGCCGTAGGCGAATATTTACTTTTAATCAACATAGACACGACTCCTGTATACATATATAGATTTTGTTCGTAACTAACATTAATTTGGTTGTGTAGGTTCACAAAAAATTAACAAAACCAATAGAGAAGCAGCGGAAGATAACAATATACCTTACAAAATAATTAACAATACTTAGAAAATAAAAGTTAAAAAGTTAGAGTGGTAAAGAGAGAATAACGTAGTTTGCTTATTTTTTGGTCAACCTCAAAAACCCAATCTATTTATTAATTATATGCATACTATAGTTCATGATGTACCAAACTTAGATGTTGAATATTTTTAAATTTCTTCAAAAAAAATCCAAACCTTGAAATATGATATAATCAAGGGCTATAATCAATTTGTTTTATATAGTGGAGACAAGTTTGATTCATAATGTGGATAAAATACTATACAACGTTAAACCAAAAAGTAATTCTGCTTAGTTTTTGCTTATACTTTTTTTTTCTTTTTCAACATTTTTTGCTTATACTTTACTTATGTTTTGCTTAGTTTTTTTTTTTTGATTGTTTATATTTTGTAAACCAATTTTTATGTCCCAACTGTTGCAACCATCTGAACACATAAAGTAAAAAAGTAAGCAAACTATGATTTACTTCAGAAAAAACTAACTGATATCTTTAATATATATAATTTTTTAAAAGGAACAAAGTAGATCATGAAGCAATTCAAATAGACCATGAAGCAGTTGAATTGAAACAGATTCACTTTATTTGAAGTCTATCTAAAGTAACTACCAGTCATTGAAAAATAAAATAACGAGTTGAATATTTCACAAGTTTGGATAACTTCAGGAAACTGTGAGCGAAAAGATCTCACTACGATAGAAGTTGGCTGGCAGGTTAGGAATAATAACTTTGTTATTCCTTTCCTAATCAGTTAATTTAAATCAGTAAATGATTTTGATTATTCAACTATTTAAGTGTGCCTAGGGATACAAGGACAACAGGCCAAGATTGTTCATTTATTGGATGGTATGTATGATTTTTATTTCTTTGCACTTACACCATGTACAATGATTAGATTTTTCAACATCCTTTTTTCACATTTTAACATTCCATATCATGTTATATTTCTTCCACCTAATTATTCAATAACACCTTACATCCACCATTTTATATTCTTATTTTCTTTTATAAATTTTGATTACATATTTATTTAATAACAATTATCAATTAAATCTAAACTAAAGTAATTAGAATTAAATAATTGTGTATACTTTCTATAGTATTTATAATTGAAATTAGTTTTATTTTTGCAAGTAAAAAGAAGAAGTTTAAACACACAAAAAATTGATCAAAATAATAGAAAATTATAGTAAAAATGATATTTTTTTATGTCCAAATAAAACGAGAGTAGTCTCTATTTATAGATTTTTAAAATGATTAATTTTTGTATTTAAAAAAAAAGATTAATATACAATAATTGAGATCAAATAATTAGGATGAGATAAAAATTAACAAAACTATCATCATTCAATCAGAATAAATGATAAAAGACTGTAATTCTACAGTTATTAATTTTATTTTAATTTTGTTGATAAATTTCCACACAAGATTAAATATATTTTATTTTTATAATTATTTGATTAGAAAGTTGCATTTAGTCATCATAATTTTTCGTTTTATATTTTCACTTAGGATCACTTCATTATAATATTTGTTTATTAGTAATATAAATATCAGTAAATGTTACGATTGTTATTACTCTTTACTATCATTTTCATACAATATCTTATAATTATAGTACATTAAAAAAAATTACAAGATTGCCTCAATACAGTATAATTGTTAATTTAATAACATTTAACTTAGAGTTGTGTCTTTTACCATAATATTTTTTTTTCATAAGTTTTCATTTTGATAGTTGTGTTTTTATAACTGAAAGTATGTTTAATATTTATGTAGTTCTAGCCCTCATTATTTTTTTTTTGTTTTTACTTTTTAGATAATTTTTAAATTTATTCATAGCATATACTTTCAAACAATTTATTACTTTCAAATGATTTCATAATGTATATAATGTATAACTTTAAATTTTAAATTTAATTTAACTTTTTTTGTATATACTTTCTCTGGGACATCAAGGAGGTCTGACTCCTAGTTGTTATAACAACAAATCGTTTTATTATTATTACCCAACATATGTAAAAATGATACAAAGACTGTAATTCTAAAATGAAACTTCATTTCCAAACTAGCTCTTGCGACCAGTGCTACAAAGTCTCAATCCAAAGTAAGTAAAGTCTTACACACTTCATATAAACTTCACATCTTCCACATAATCTACGAATAAATGAGGTATCGTACGAGTCTTAAACGATCCAAATCCTCGGATTTCAACTTTTCTAACAATGTTCATCTCAATATTGTAATAGACAAGATAATAAGGGTCACATAATTCATACGGCGACAACAGAATCTCACATGTACCAATCATTCCAAGAACGCGCAGCTTGGTGTTTCCAACCATTTTCCTCCATCGAATAGGTAATATATAGATACGTTTCGTCCATACATGTTTCTTGGCATCCTCAAGAATCCACAAATCAAAACTTTTAGTAGTGCTTCCACTAATTTTCCCGGAGTTAGAACACTGAATCACACCCAATCGACCCTTGTGGTTAACCAATCTCGAATCAAACTGAATCTGTCTCATCCCTTTAGGTTTGTGGATAAAGCTCAACTTCTCGAACCTAACATCGAAACAAACAATCACAACATCCTCTGGATAGCAATTAAGCTTACCAACATAATACAAAACACCATTGATACAAATCACACCATCAAACACAGGACGAAACGGTTTGTAACATTCGACCATTCTCCAATTCATTTTACTACTACCAGTTCCTAACGTCAGAACATAATGCTCTCCATGAGTATTTAACGGATGGTGCGGTGACCAAGTAGTGCAAAATACCTTGAATTGTTTCTCAACCGGCTCATATCCCAAAACGGTTCTAGACCAAATCAGATTCGATTCCGGTTTAGGTAAAGTAACAGATTCACCTGTGATTGGATTGCAAATCACAAGCATCTTTCTCTTATCTTCGATACAGACCAATCCACGAACAGGTGGAGTGATCTTAGAGAAACGATCGATTTGTAGATAAGTATGGTGACGAGTGGCTTCGAGAGACGAGTAGTCCTCGTGATGATCTTGAGGTGAAGTGAAGAAAGGTAACCGGGCTTCAATCATGAAAGCGAAGAGAATCAGAGGCTGGTTCGGTGACTTGGTTAAGAACAGCTCGTCGAAATCGGAGCTGCGGAGTGTGGCCGCCCACGATTTCGACACGCGGCGACAGTTGGGGATTGATTTTGCTGGCAGTCTCGAAATGATTTCCGTAAAGACATCGGGTGGGATCGAATCGGAGAGTGAATAAGAAGAAGGTATACATGTGTTGCATTTTGAAATGGTGAGATTGAGACGATCATCATCATCTGAAGCGAGCTGCTTCAGCTTCAGCTTTTTCATGGCGGATTTGGAAAAGAGAGACCTAATAATCCCTAAAACATGATTCCGTTTTTTTAGCAATTAAAACATAATCCCTAAAAATTGAGTGACCCATTGGGTCTTAATTACTTACATTAAGGCTTTATTAATCCTGTCACACAATTTGTTTTTTTTTTTTTTTCCCAAAATTTTGTCACGCAATAAAGATGAAAAACCCGTCTTTGACTGACTCACAAAAAAAAAAAAAAAAACGTTTTTGACTGATTTGATTTTAAAAAATAATAATTTCGTTGAACACCAAATTAATTTAACTTTTTTTCTTTTCTTTTAGTTTCTCCAAACAAAATTACATATATCTTTGACCAAAAAAAAAATTACATATGTTAGTTTCATTTTTTTTTGGTAATGACATATATTAGTTTCATTAAGTCTTCCTGATATAGCCAGCACCCATGGGGTTTATTCTACTAATGAACTTAGTTTGTCAGTTTAAGAACAAGCAAGCACCCATGGCCTAATGGATAAGGCGCTTGACTTCTAATCAAGCGATTGTGGGTTCGAATCCCACTGGGTGTGATTAAAAATATATTTAATTTTAAATGCTTGCTTGTCTTTTTTTCTTTTAACGTTAGCAAATTAGAAATAGAGAGAGAAAAACATACAAAGTAACTACGTAAATATTCCAATAATATTGTTCTTCTCTATTAAAACGAGTCACACTGCATGAAACTCAATGACTTTTCTCATCGAGATTGCTATTTTTAACATAGATCTTGTGCTTCTTCGAGCTTAAACCACTCATTACAAGAACTAGGGGAATTATTGTTGATTTAGGAAGTCCTCGTGATTTGGGATGATGCAAGGTTAATTGCAAGTCTTAAATTGTTGTAGGTAGAGCTATCCATTGTTTTCTCGAATATTAGGGATAATGTATACTCCCTCTGTTTCATAATAAGTGTTATTTTGATACTTTGCACACAAATTAAGAAAACATATTAAAATATCTGTTATATCCTTACAATTGAAATTAACTTTTGATATTCTTCAATGAATACGAGGTTAAAGTTGGAAATGTATGCTTAATTTTATATTGAAAATTTAAAATGACACTTATTTTGAAACAAAAAAATCAGGTTAGAATGACACTCTTTGTGAAACAGAAGGAGTCTAGTACTACTATTATTCATTTTTGGAAGCAAGTGTTGCAAGGAAATCTGCAAATAATAGTGGCGGATTATATTTTTCTAGGGTGAAATAGTTATATAATATATAAAATTTATTATCTATGAAATAGTTTTTCTAGGATTATATTTATTATATATGAAATAGTTATACAAATCCATTCTTATAATATTTTATGTTTTTTAGCTTTTTGTGGATCCCCTCTTTTCTAAATTTACATGAAACATAGAAATTTCAAATATATTTTTTCTCCGAAACCAATTTTAACAAATGTTATCTCTCTAAAATCTTATTGATAATATCGTTAAAAGTTTGAGATCTACCTAAAAATACGTAAAAATGATTTTTGGTTTCTAAGATACAATAAAAAAAAATTCTTTAAATTCTATGAAAATCAAAAATTTGAAATATTGATTTGTATAAGTTTTTAGAAAAGAACAACCGAATTCTCTTTCAAAATTAAAGTAAGGGTCGAAACTATATATGTTAATAAAATTTCTCCCAACTGCTGCATTTAAGCTAGTTGTCATAAGTCAATCTAATTTATATTTCAGAAAATTGAGAAAATGATGTTTTTTAAAAAAAATTTGTCTATCTATACCTTTATTTATAAATTAGAATATATATTTTCAATTGCATAATTTTATTTTATAATTAAGGGTATAACTGATTTTTTTTTTTTTTTTTTCCAATTTTCCCTTTATACTATTTTACACTACTCTGAGTAGCCATGGGCATTCGGGTATTCGGATCGGGTTCGGGTAGGAACCGATCGGGTTCGAGTTTCTCGGGTAGAGGAGTTTAGGATCCAATAGGGTAAACAGAAAATATCGGTTCGGGTTCGGTTCGAATCTTACCGGGTTCGGGTCGGTTCGGGTCTAACATTTCAGAACTTATAAATACCCGAAAAAATCGGATATCATTCGGGTTCGGGTATTTTGTACCCGATTACCCGAAATTTAACCCGAAAATCTGAATTTTACCCGATTATTCAGAAATTTTAATGTTAAATATTAAAATAAATTTTTAAAAATAAATATTTTTAAAAATATAGCTAAACATTTCATTATAATTTTGGTTATTTTGAGTATTTTCATTATTTTGATCTAAGAAAAAATAATATTTTTGAATTTTAAGTTGTAACTTTGAATAACTATGTTATATAAAAAATATATATAACTAATATTCTCTATATATGATTTTATTACGGGTATGTCGGGTACCCATTCGGTTTTCGGTTCGGTTCCGGGTTCGGTTCCGGTTCTTCGGGTTTAGGAGATTAGGACCCAATAGGGTATTTTACCGGTTCCGGGTTCGGATTCGGGTCCATATTTTCGGGTCGGTTCCGGTTCGGGTTTTCGGGGGTTTTTTGCCCAGGCCTAACTCTGAGGTAATGATAAGTAGGCGCACTTATCACACTCCTTATATTTCGCTTCTCTGTCTTTAACCTTCATTGCTTCACCCACAGTGGACTGTTCATTAGCGGATTAAACGAAGACGACGACAGAAAGCTTTTTGCTGACTTGCAAATTTCCAATTCGTCTTCTTTCTCCAATCCCGATACTAATATCGGGATTCTACTTGCCGTTCCGTGTGATTTTCATCTTCTTCGCTACTAGAATTTGTTTCTCTCGGAACCCTAAATTTCCTCTGGAGCAAAGATTTCAGAAAAATTTCACAATTTCAAATGCTTGTTTGTTATTTCTCCTTGGTTCAACGATGATCTTAGACGAGAAGAATCGAAAAAACCTCGTATTCCTTATCTTACAGTTCTTTGATGAAGAGGGCTACCAAGAAAGCTTACACTTGTACGGTGGTTCTTCGATTTTTGGATTAGGATTTACAAATTCAAAGTTGCTTCGTTTCTTACTGTGTCTTTTGTGTATTTGATTAGTTCTAATAGCTTTTTTTTGTGTGATTTTTGTTTTGGTAATGATTTAGAGTGGAGCAGGATTCAGGTGTTTACTTTGATTTTAGCTACTTCTCTAATGCGATACTCAATGGTAACTGGAAAGACGCTGAGGACTATCTTTCAGCATTCACTAGTCCAGATGCTAATACCTTTTCAAGGAAGATGTTCTTTGACTTGTTCAAGTGGAAATTTTCTGAAGCAACTGATAGGTAAGCAAACTCTACTCTTCTTGCATAGAAAGAGTTTGATGTTGATTTAGTTGTGTCATTAGCTGGGGGGATGCATGGTGATTTTGAAAGTTTGATAGTGTTCCACTATTAGCTCCAAATTTTAAATTAAGGATTCGTTTCTCTTTCCTTTGAGGGCAAAGAAACTGAAGAGCTTAACGGTTGTCTATATAATTGGAAGGAAAGTATATGTTTTCTTATTCCTTTTAAGTAATGTTTTGCAGAGGTGGTGGCTCTGAATCTGTGAACACATTCTCCAAGGATTTGCGACGGATTCCTGTTTTAAAAGATGATAGCTTTGACGATTTGGTTGAGGTGATTGCTGTAGATGATATGAGGCAAGGGTTTAGATATATTATTAGCCATTAATAATTTTTCCCCACTGCAGATCTCATAGAGTTTTTGGTGGTGGCTTTGTCTATAGTTTTCCTGAGCAAACTTGTTGCGTGGACAAAGCACCGGGGAGAGNGGTTTTTTGCCCAGGCCTAACTCTGAGGTAATGATAAGTAGGCGCACTTATCACACTCCTTATATTTCGCTTCTCTGTCTTTAACCTTCATTGCTTCACCCACAGTGGACTGTTCATTAGCGGATTAAACGAAGACGACGACAGAAAGCTTTTTGCTGACTTGCAAATTTCCAATTCGTCTTCTTTCTCCAATCCCGATACTAATATCGGGATTCTACTTGCCGTTCCGTGTGATTTTCATCTTCTTCGCTACTAGAATTTGTTTCTCTCGGAACCCTAAATTTCCTCTGGAGCAAAGATTTCAGAAAAATTTCACAATTTCAAATGCTTGTTTGTTATTTCTCCTTGGTTCAACGATGATCTTAGACGAGAAGAATCGAAAAAACCTCGTATTCCTTATCTTACAGTTCTTTGATGAAGAGGGCTACCAAGAAAGCTTACACTTGTACGGTGGTTCTTCGATTTTTGGATTAGGATTTACAAATTCAAAGTTGCTTCGTTTCTTACTGTGTCTTTTGTGTATTTGATTAGTTCTAATAGCTTTTTTTTGTGTGATTTTTGTTTTGGTAATGATTTAGAGTGGAGCAGGATTCAGGTGTTTACTTTGATTTTAGCTACTTCTCTAATGCGATACTCAATGGTAACTGGAAAGACGCTGAGGACTATCTTTCAGCATTCACTAGTCCAGATGCTAATACCTTTTCAAGGAAGATGTTCTTTGACTTGTTCAAGTGGAAATTTTCTGAAGCAACTGATAGGTAAGCAAACTCTACTCTTCTTGCATAGAAAGAGTTTGATGTTGATTTAGTTGTGTCATTAGCTGGGGGGATGCATGGTGATTTTGAAAGTTTGATAGTGTTCCACTATTAGCTCCAAATTTTAAATTAAGGATTCGTTTCTCTTTCCTTTGAGGGCAAAGAAACTGAAGAGCTTAACGGTTGTCTATATAATTGGAAGGAAAGTATATGTTTTCTTATTCCTTTTAAGTAATGTTTTGCAGAGGTGGTGGCTCTGAATCTGTGAACACATTCTCCAAGGATTTGCGACGGATTCCTGTTTTAAAAGATGATAGCTTTGACGATTTGGTTGAGGTGATTGCTGTAGATGATATGAGGCAAGGGTTTAGATATATTATTAGCCATTAATAATTTTTCCCCACTGCAGATCTCATAGAGTTTTTGGTGGTGGCTTTGTCTATAGTTTTCCTGAGCAAACTTGTTGCGTGGACAAAGCACCGGGGAGAGCCAAGTTGTGTGTTGATCTCTATAAACTAGCAAAAAGCAATCCTTCTTTATGTGACAAACTCGATTTTCCGAAGTTGAATACATCTGCACTGCTCTCACTGATCTCCCTCATTTGTCCAAATTGTCATGGGAGAAAGGGAGGTTTGAAGGTAAAGTTTTACATATTTTCTTATATGGCTATTGTGAAGGTACCAAAAAACCTATGTTGAAATTAATAAAGAAATGGATGAAGATTTTGGATTCTCGAGTTCTTTTGTTTCTGATCAGTGCGTTTCTTGTAGGAAGATCTCATTTGCTTAATCCTTCAATTTCTCTATGAAGCAAAGTACAAGAACACTCTGCATAAGTAAGCTTTGCTGGTATAAATTTGATTTATGGATATTTCGTTGTTTTCTTGTTGCTTATAACTTTTTATTTTCTGAAGACTAGAGCAAGAAACAAAAGTCTTCTTCAACTTGAATTATCTGGCGGAAGTGATGAAGCTTGGTGAATTAGGCAAAGCTGAAGAGTACCTGGGAGCTTTTACAGACTCAGGAGATAATAAGTACTCAAAGGCTATGTTTCTTGAAATTCAGAAACTTATATGCCTAGAATCTACAGAAAGGTTGGTTTACATATATTTATCTACATTTACATCTCATTATTTCATTATGAGATCCCAATTACTTGGTTAAGGACTTTGCATACGATGGAAACATAAAGTAGTTATACTCTATTCATATTGAAATGTTATTATCCCCGAATTCTCTACTGCTCAGTATCAACTTTGATTTGTCTATTTTAATACATAAAACACCTCTTAGAAAGCTATTTCTCATCCACTGTATACTGATGAGCATTGATCTGTTTATCTCCTTGTAAAAAATGATTGAGCAATTCTAGTTTTAGCGTTCTTTAGTAAATTCTGTTAATTATTTATTCAACAGGCTACAGCTTTCACTCTGATGAAGTTTTTCTACCGCAGGGAAGTTGCAACCCCATCTGGATCTCTTGATAACATGTCGCCGAAGGTAAAGCTGCATGCCTCTGTTGTCATGCTAGCTAAGAAGAATCCAGTACTGAAAGATAAACTCAAGTTTCCTAGCATGGAAAAGTCAAGACTTTTAACACTGATGAAGCAGAGGTAAGACTGCCAAAGGGGTTGTTTTCTAGTCTTGATTGTGTTCTCGCTTTTTCTTCTAGCTTTGATTTTTCTTCACTTCGTGCAGTTTGGACTGGTGGACTTCTCGTACATGCAACAACTCTAGCTCTATGGAAAATATTCCAGTAGTGTCATACCTTTGTGGCACACCATCCTATTTTAAAAACAAATTCAAGAAAACAGGGCCAAGGAAGAAGGTTATTAACTGCAAACCAAACGAAATCAATGATATATCTCAGTGCAATGCACTCGTTCTTCCTGATTATTGCTCAGAAGAAAGGGTAAGGTTACTTTCTCCGGAATCTATTAAAATTTGATGTACTTCATGTCATCCAAGGCATTCGTTCGCAAATTTAGTTGATCGTTAGAAGGGAAAAAAGAACATGGCTCTTGAGAAATAATAGCCATTGAGGATTGTGCTTTGTTGCTCCCAAGAACATCCTCGGTAGTAGCATCATGGAGAAACCATATTCTTTGACACTTTAGTTTGCTTGTGCTATTTGGTAGCTACTGTTTGGAATGAAAATATCACCTACGCTTGGTAGTCATTGATATATAGTGAAATGACAATGCTGTTTGTTGATGCATATATTGTCTTCTATATCTTCAACTGTTGGAATCTCATTGATTTTGTTGACTTTGCTAGATTGTACGTTTGACCTATTCCCCTTCTGGAGATTACATACTGGCTTTGGCAGAAGACGCCACACATAAACTCTGGACTTGGTCGAGTAGCCAAAATGAATTCTGCAAGGT
>NC_025693.1:34316436-34319168 GCF_000633955.1 Camelina sativa
CGTACATGCAACAACTCTAGCTCTATGGAAAATATTCCAGTAGTGTCATACCTTTGTGGCACACCATCCTATTTTAAAAACAAATTCAGGAAAACAGGGCCAAGGAAGAAGGTTATTAACTGCAAACCAAACGAAATCAATGATATATCTCAGTGCAATGCACTCGTTCTTCCTGATTATTGCTCAGAAGAAAGGGTAAGGTTACTTTCTCCGGAATCTATTAAAATTTGATGTACTTCATGTCATCCAAGGCATTCGTTCGCAAATTTAGTTGATCGTTAGAAGGGAAAAAAGAACATGGCTCTTGAGAAATTATAGCCATTGAGGATTGTGCTTTGTTGCTCCCAAGAACATCCTCGGTAGTAGCATCATGGAGAAACCATATTCTTTGACACTTTAGTTTGCTTGTGCTATTTGGTAGCTACTGTTTGGAATGAAAATATCACCTACGCTTGGTAGTCATTGATATATAGTGAAATGACAATGCTGTTTGTTGATGCATATATTGTCTTCTATATCTTCAACTGTTGGAATCTCATTGATTTTGTTGACTTTGCTAGATTGTACGTTTGACCTATTCCCCTTCTGGAGATTACATACTGGCTTTGGCAGAAGACGCCACACATAAACTCTGGACTTGGTCGAGTAGCCAAAATGAATTCTGCAAGGTCTAGTTTCAGATGACAAAACTATCTCTGCTATGTTTCAGCGCTGATGTCTTGGCTACTTACCCTATCTATTTGTTTCTTTAAATTTCTACTTATAGTATACTCCTCGAATATTGAAGGAAAATATATTTCCGAAGCCACGATTACATCAACCTCANTGGCTATTTGGATCAGAGGCTTGAGTTAGCTTTGTTTGAGAGGAAGAGTGGTGTGTCGGTGAATAGTGGTGGCAACAGTAGTCATCATAGTAATAATGGTGATGATAGGTACGGGAGAGGAAGAGATGATTTCAGATCACCACCGCCGCGATCTTATGATTATGAGAACGGTGGTGGTGGTGATTTCAGAGGAGATAATAATGGTTATGGTGGCGTACCTAAGAGATCTCGGTCTTACGGAGATATGACTGAGATGGGAGGAGGAGGAGGAGGAGGAGGAGGAAGAGATGAGAAGAAATCTGTTACGCCTTTAAGGGAGATGACACCCGAAAGGATTTTTGGAAAGATGGGACATTTGCAAAGGTTGCTTGATCGGTTTTTGTCATTGAGACCAACTGGTTTAGCTAAGAACAGTAGGATGATATTGATAGCGTTGTATCCTGTTGTGAGGGAGAGTTTTAAGCTTTATGCTGATATCTGCGAGGTTTTGGCTGTTTTGTTGGATAAGTTTTTCGATATGGAGTATACAGATTGCGTCAAGGCTTTCGATGCGTATGCTAGCGCGGCGAAACAGATTGATGAGGTTATTGCGTTTTATAACTGGTGTAAAGAAACTGGTGTGGCGAGGTCGTCTGAGTATCCTGAAGTTCAGAGGATTACTGGTAAGTTGTTGGAGACGTTGGAAGAGTTTGTGAGAGATAGAGCGAAGAGAGGGAAGAGTCCTGAGCGGAAAGAGATTGAAGCTCCTCCTCCTCCACCTGTTCAAGAAGAGGAGCCTGAACCTGATATGAATGAGATCAAAGCTCTTCCTCCTCCTGAGAATTACACTCCTCCACCTCCTCCTGAACCAGAGCCTCTGCCTCAAAAACCGCAGTTTACTGAGGATTTAGTTAACTTGAGGGAGGATGAAGTCACTGCTGATGACCAAGGGAACAAGTTTGCGCTTGCTCTCTTTGCTGGTCCANCGACTCTGATGGAAAGGTTTGTGCATGCATCTGTAGATAACCAAAATTGTTGCTTTCAGGACTTTTAAATTGTTTTTGTTTTTTTCCAGCTCTGTCTTTGGAGCACAAAGAGCTGGGTCAAGCTGACGAGTAAGAACTCTACGCATAATTGTTGCACCCGGTCTAACCTTGAGTCCACCTCTTTAGTAACTCACATCCAGTTTGATCCATATCAAATTGAGATGCTCGTGGTCCATGAGGGGTGGATAGGTATATACGAACCTCGAAGTCTTGATTGCCGTGTGCAGGTAAAAGGCAAAGACTTTGATGGCACTCTTCTCTGATTAAATTCGTTTGCCTCTAGTTATCGTATCGACACTAAATAAAAAATGCTACGCAGTGGATACCTGATGAATCTGATACTTCAATAACTTCTGCTACATATTCGTCCGATGGTGAGATCATCTATGTTGGCTTTGGAAGTGGATTCATAAAAATTCTGGACTCCAAGACCTTCGTGACGATATGTCGAATTAATCTGACTTCTGTTACTCAACCCAGCCCCAGCAACATCAGGTACAGTTTCCCTGCCCACACTTCTGTTTGATCAAATAATTTTTTTTATTGAATTGGCTACCATATTGCTGGTGGCACAGGCTCGAAGTTTATCCAACTGTTATTGCCGCTCATCCTTCACATCTGAGTCAGATCACTGCTGGGCTCAGTAATGGTAAGGTCATTGTTCTTCAGCCGTTGTGGAGTAGAGGATGGGGTGAAACAGCTCCACCTGAAGACGATGGAGATTATCCTGATGACTCAGATCATAGTTACTGACCACAGAAGTTGTCTTAGTTTTCTGTATTTATCTCTGAGCTAACTGATCTTTTTGGATGTAACTGAGCTTACTGCTCTTTTTGTATGCAATTGTGCTTAGTTCTTACTGCCTTTTTTTTTTTTTTTTG
>NC_025693.1:34319177-34321321 GCF_000633955.1 Camelina sativa
ATGTACGTAATTCGTAATTAATATATGTCTTTTTGTGTATTATTATTCGTAAAGTATCTGTTAAGAAGCTACCAACTTACTCTGCACCTTTTTCTTGTAATGTAATCTTTATGACTTTGGTAAAGTTAAAGCATTCTCTTTTTGTTCTCCAATAAGATTGGATATCTGCCATTTTGCATAGTGTTCCTTTTTTCATTTTATATCATTTTAATGACTCAAGATGATTATTTTGTTCTTGGTGTTGGGATAAATTTCAGCTATTTAGTTTACCGCCAACCACAAGGTCAACAACGCAACGTATGGATCCAAAACCTGTAATGAATCTGAGAGTGGACCTCTTACGGATGGTTGCTCGTCCTCTAGAGATATAGTAGAAACTTTTGGAGGATGAAAGATCTCAAACGAGTAGGGGGACTTCTTTTGAGTGTTTTCGGACGGTAACACACCTCTGAAGTGTAAACAAATTCCGGATGGTGACAAATCTTTGGCGAGTGAGCAAATGGTGGGAGACTTGGGTTGGGGGGATAGCGAAGAATATCACAGACTTGGGTTTGTTTGTTAGTTGATTTCTCGTGTACAAACCTCATTTTTTTTTATTAGTCCACAAAGATGTATAAACATGTGACATAAATAAATTATAGAAAAAGGCCGTGGCTCCAGCTCATACCCATTCTAGTGCCACCACATTTTTTCTTAAAAATAATATTTTCAACGCTTTCGAACTTCAATTCTTTCCACACTTTAAAAAAGAAGTAATATTTTCTCCTTTTGTACGAAACAAAGATTTATTTTCTGTTAAATTTTAATCAGAAGCCAGAATTAATCTGTTTATCCCTTATTTAATATTTTGGAAGTAACATAATTTATTTTTGATAGACTATATAATATTTATAGTCTTATAGATTATAAAGTTATAATTATTATTAGATTCATTAGTTAATAACAAAATAGGTTATATAAATTAATTTACTTAGTTATACCGAGATACACTTAAAAAAATATTTCAAAAAAGTGATACAACTTAAAAAGAAATAAAATTTTAACAACTATATAAGATTATGTCATACATTTATTAAAGATTTTTTAACAAATTTTTAGAAACAATCAAAACAAATTTTTAACAAAATTTGTTTTTTATTAAACACATGTGATAGAGTATATTTACACAACCATATACGTATATTGTTAGGTGTTTAAAGAAATAAAATAAAATCTAAGCGAATATTTTCTATTAAAACAGAAGTAATATTTTCTCCTTCGTAGGAAACAAAAATTTATTTTCTGTTAAATTTTAAATCATAAGCCAGAATCAATCTGTTACATTAAGCAAAAAATTACACACATCTTTAACCTTCCGACAAAGCACACAGCTCCCGACAGTTCCTGTCAAAAAAAAAAAAAAAAACTTCGCATCTCCTTCCTCCAAGATCAACGACTTAAAAACCGCCACGTCATCACAGACTCCAACTCTCCTCTTAAATCGACCATTCTCTCTCTCTCTCTCTCTCTCTGTCCCAGCCTCCTCCTTTACTCCTTCTCCGAATCTCACACCGCCAAATTTGGCGTTTCCACAGATCTAAAAGTTCTCCGACACCGTTTTGTTCTTCCGACGAAATCTTCCTCCGTAGATCTAGCCAAGGAACACCTCTCCCAATCCCAACGGTATTTTCTAAATATAGCTCAATACAAAACACACAAAAAAAATCAAAAACCATATCGAAAATTTTCAAATTGTGTTTCCCGTTATCAATCAAAACGCAACGAATCTTGAATTGTTTTGTGTTTTTCTCAGAGATTCGAAATCGTGAATCGGAGGGAGAGATATGGCGCCGAGTATTCGAAAAGCGATCGGTGCGGTTAAGGACCAAACAAGCATAGGAATAGCCAAAGTAGCAAGCAACATGGCTCCAGATCTCGAAGTAGCCATAGTCAAAGCTACAAGCCACGACGACGATCCCGCCAGCGAGAAATACATACGCGAGATCTTAAACCTAACTTCTCTCTCACGCGGCTACATCCTCGCCTGCGTTACCTCCGTCTCACGACGGTTAAGCAAGACTCGCGATTGGGTCGTTGCTCTCAAGGCTCTGATGCTCGTTCACCGACTTCTAAACGAAGGAGATCCGATTTTCCAAGAAGAGATT
>NC_025693.1:34321580-34332628 GCF_000633955.1 Camelina sativa
AAAAAAAAAACTTCGCATCTCCTTCCTCCAAGATCAACGACTTAAAAACCGCCACGTCATCACAGACTCCAACTCTCCTCTTAAATCGACCATTCTCTCTCTCTCTCTCTCTCTCTGTCCCAGCCTCCTCCTTTACTCCTTCTCCGAATCTCACACCGCCAAATTTGGCGTTTCCACAGATCTAAAAGTTCTCCGACACCGTTTTGTTCTTCCGACGAAATCTTCCTCCGTAGATCTAGCCAAGGAACACCTCTCCCAATCCCAACGGTATTTTCTAAATATAGCTCAATACAAAACACACAAAAAAAATCAAAAACCATATCGAAAATTTTCAAATTGTGTTTCCCGTTATCAATCAAAACGCAACGAATCTTGAATTGTTTTGTGTTTTTCTCAGAGATTCGAAATCGTGAATCGGAGGGAGAGATATGGCGCCGAGTATTCGAAAAGCGATCGGTGCGGTTAAGGACCAAACAAGCATAGGAATAGCCAAAGTAGCAAGCAACATGGCTCCAGATCTCGAAGTAGCCATAGTCAAAGCTACAAGCCACGACGACGATCCCGCCAGCGAGAAATACATACGCGAGATCTTAAACCTAACTTCTCTCTCACGCGGCTACATCCTCGCCTGCGTTACCTCCGTCTCACGACGGTTAAGCAAGACTCGCGATTGGGTCGTTGCTCTCAAGGCTCTGATGCTCGTTCACCGACTTCTAAACGAAGGAGATCCGATTTTCCAAGAAGAGATTCTTTACTCGACAAGACGAGGTACGAGGATGTTAAACATGTCTGATTTTCGCGACGAAGCTCATTCGAGTTCTTGGGATCATTCTGCTTTCGTTAGAACTTACGCTGGCTATTTGGATCAGAGGCTTGAGTTAGCTTTGTTTGAGAGGAAGAGTGGTGCCGGTGGTAACAGTAGTCATCATAGTAATAATAGTGATGATAGGTACGGGAGAGGAAGAGATGATTTCAGATCACCACCTCCGCGGTCTTATGACTATGAGAACGGTGCTGGTGATAATGGTTATGGTGGTGTACCTAAGAGATCTCGGTCTTATGGAGATATGACTGAGATGGGAGGAGGAGGAAGGGAGGAGAAGAAGTCTGTTACGCCGTTAAGGGAGATGACACCGGAAAGGATTTTTGGGAAGATGGGTCATTTACAAAGGTTGCTTGATCGGTTTTTGTCATTGAGACCAACTGGTTTAGCTAAGAACAGTAGGATGATACTGATAGCGTTGTATCCTGTTGTGAGGGAGAGTTTTAAGCTTTATGCTGATATCTGCGAGGTTTTGGCTGTTTTGTTGGATAAGTTTTTCGATATGGAGTATACAGATTGTGTCAAGGCCTTTGATGCTTATGCTAGCGCGGCGAAACAGATTGATGAGGTTATTGCGTTTTATAACTGGTGTAAAGAAACTGGTGTGGCGAGATCGTCTGAGTATCCTGAAGTTCAGAGGATTACTGGTAAGTTGTTGGAGACGTTGGAAGAGTTTGTGAGAGATAGAGCGAAGAGAGGGAAGAGTCCTGAGCGGAAAGAGATTGAAGCTCCTCCTCCTCCACCTGTTCAAGAAGAGGAGCCTGAACCTGATATGAATGAGATCAAAGCTCTTCCTCCTCCTGAGAATTACACTCCTCCACCTCCTCCTGAACCAGAGCCTCAGCCTCAAAAACCGCAGTTTACTGAGGATTTAGTTAACTTGAGGGAGGATGAAGTCACTGCTGATGACCAAGGGAACAAGTTTGCACTTGCTCTTTTTGCTGGTCCACCTGGTAATAACGGAAAATGGGAAGCTTTCTCCTCGAATGGAGTGACCTCAGCTTGGCAGAATCCTGCTGCTGAACCTGGTAAAGCTGATTGGGAATTGGCATTGGTTGAAACGGCTAGCAATTTAGAAAAACAAACAGCTGCTTTGGGCGGTGGGTTTGATAACTTGTTGCTCAACGGGATGTACGATCAAGGAATGGTCAGACAACATGTGAGCACCTCGCAGTTGACAGGTGGAAGCGCGAGCAGCGTAGCTTTACCATTACCGGGCAAAACCAATACTCAAGTATTGGCCTTACCTGCACCAGATGGTACAGTCGAGAAAGTGAACCAAGACCCGTTCGCAGCTTCGCTAACCATTCCACCACCTTCTTATGTCCAAATGGCAGAGATGGAGAAGAAGCAATATCTTCTGAATCAAGAACAGCAGCTATGGCAGCAATACCAGCGTGAAGGCATGAGAGGTCAAGCCAGTTTGGCGAAGATGAACAACGGTCCAGTTCCAGCTTACGGAATGCCACCTGTCAACGGGATGGGACCGCCACCGACGGGTTATTACTACAACAATCCTTACTGATTCATTCTTTATGTGTTTTTTTTGCACCCACTCATATGTGTAGATGACTCGTCTTTCACCTTTGATCTCGTGTGTTTTTTTTAAAAATTATATTCCTGGATTGTCGTTAAAACGATTCAATCTTCTTCCTCGTCTCTCTGCTCGAGTTTGATTTGTAGTTTATGTACACTTTCTTGAGAATCTTGATTGCCTTATGTATAACAACATTTTGATATCTTTCATTGTGTTCCACTGTTTTAAAGTTACTTGAGAACACTTTTGTCGGGTAGTTTTGACTTAGAAAGTGTCCAAAGGACGTTATATTTGGGTTGTGTTGTCCAAAACAGACAGGTGAAACATAAGCCACTCTTTGAAGTTTGAAGCCATGATTGGCTCATTTGTAATATTTGGTGAAACAGATTTGTCGCTTTCTTACTTTGTCTTATAATATTCCAAGTGATGTTTACCATTATTAATTAACATGTTTTTATAGTTGAGATTGGAAAATGAAAGCACGAGTGTATGTGGAAGTCTCTGTTCGACGAAAAGAGTTAGGTGACCCAATGGGTTGTTTTATATATATTGACAGCTAAGAATGGACCACCGTCCACTACAATGAATATGTAAGCAAAATGACCATTCCTTAATATTATTTGCCTGTGGAGAATATTAAAAAGCAAAAGCTAAGCTGGAGTCTCTTCATGACCAACTCAGGTAAGGGTGTTTCATTTTCGTAACCAGGAGGTCACGTAAACGTTTCTGGATAAATTTATCATTATCATCAAAATCATTTTTTGGGGAAAAAAAGATCATCATCATTTTTATAAGACTAGTATGAATATATATACGATAAATAATTATGATATTTTTTTTCGAAAGAAAAATTATATTGAAAGAGCCAACAAACTAATACTGCTAAATCATCGATATAAATATAATTTTGTTATAAATGAAAATTTTATTCAGATTTTCAAAATAGTTTGGAAGGGATGGAGAGAAGAATGACCAACATATGTAATGACTTGTTACAAACTCCCAAAATCAATATACATTACATTAATTAGCGCAATTGCAAAGTTAGAGCTGTCAAAATGGGCGGGCCGTCCATGATCCGTCCATGTCCAATTCATTATGGATGGACAATATGGACATTATGCGGCCCATAACACTTAAGAAGCTATGTCAAAATCGATTTGGTAAAAATTTTAAAACACAAAACTAAAAAATACAAAATTAATTTTTTTTTTCATTTTATACAATTTATTATATTTCTGACCAATGGACACCCATGGACAGCTCATAAAAACATAGTTTTAATGGGCATGGTCGTTAATGGACCGGTCCTTAATGGACACAGTCACTTATTTGTCCATATTCCAAATGGTCAATATTGGACGGGTCAAAATGGACTTGGACAGCTTATTTTAACAGTTCTAGGCGAGGTACCGCTGGAACAAATGGTCAATAATAAATTCTTCACTAGCTACATGGATTGGTTTCAAATGGCCAGAGCTCCTTGGCTTTAAAGCCATTTCAACCCACACCAAAAGTATATGTAGTTTCAATTACCACTTAGCACTACTCACTATATTTGTATATGAACTTCAAGAAATTTAAATATACTGTTTTGAATTGTCATTTACTTTCCAAAGATAAAAAAATGGAAAGATGGGTGGCTTTGCTAATATGAAAACCCAAATACGTCTTTATCTAAAATCTTTCTGATACGACCTTCCCTGAATTTGAGCATTGATCTTGTCTCAACTCTCAACAAATGTGTGGATCAACTCTTGTCTACAAGAAACCACAATTAACTCTTACGAAGCTCAGACGTAATAACAAATACGAAGCTATTTTTAGAATAACAGCAAAAAAGTTAATTCACCTCCCAAGTCAATCTGTTTAAGAAATGATATCTAAAAATCTTTTGTCCAATTTTTCATCATATAACATATTAGTAACCAACAAATGTGTAAGCATTTTCGAAGAAACAAGAACTCCTCATTTCTTTGATGAGTTTAGCTGATGCAGCTGTGTCACCACCAATCACCATCTCTAAGATACGCCCGGACTAGTGTACTATACGTATATATATATAGTCATTTGGTGAAAAACCCATTTGTCACTTTCTTAAACAACGTACCAAAGCCAGGACAAATAAAAACCTTTTTCTTGACTTTTCCCAACACATTGTCTCATCAAGGTAACTATTTTAGCGAACCATATGCACAAATAAACTCTCTCTCTATCTCACAATCCTAACAACTCTATACTCTAACGAGTCATCAATCAATAGTCAGAAAACAAAACTCTAATCAGCACTAGCTAGTCAACATAATATGATGCAAATCAATCTGAAGTTTCTCATGAAGAAGAGACACATCCACTACATTCCCTTTCTCCTCTTTAGCCGCCAACTCCGCCACCGGGATCGCCGCAAGAAACCTCTTTATATACTCTCTACAACACTTTTTACCCTCACAAACCAACTTCTCCGACGACACCTCTTTCTCATACATCAAACTCGAATCATCAAACTTTAGAATGTAAGCTTGCTTGCAACCTTCAAACAATCTCTCCCCTAACGAATCGATTACGCAATAACCATCTAAATCTGCCTTCACCACGAAGAAATGATCGTTCCAGCTCACAATATAAACCCTAGTTTCACCATTACTTGAGGCTAACGCAACCTCTTTCTCCACCTCATCCCAAATCTGATCAAACGACATGAGACCATCTAACGAAGCAAATCTCTCCCGGCTGAACAACCCGGTAAATGATTTATCAGTACAAACCCTAACCGGTCGTAAGTTCGCGGAAACGATGGTCTCTAGATCGAAATGCTTGTTCGGAAACAATCTTAGATACGATTCGTTGTCGCAAAGTGATTGCCATAAAGAAGAGCCTTGCGTGATCAACGAATCAAACTCTGTTCCTGAAGGGTTGATAAGTTTAGGATTCGCGTGGAACCAATGAGCAACCACCACCGCAACCGCCGCACAAGCTGCTTCTCCGGCGGCTTGTTCGCTTCTCTGATCAATCGACGCAGTGTAAACTTCCGATTTTAGCTTCGATTTGCCATCGCGGCTCACTATATCCTTCACCACCCATTTGTTTGCCTCGATTGATGAATCAGTCTCTGCCGTCGCCGCCGGCTTTTCTTGTTCCGCCGTTGATATCTTTGTAAGTTCATCCTCTCTCTGCAAAAACAAACCGGTCCGGTTAGTGACCAAAATCGAAATCGAACCGGGTTTTGAAAATTCTGAAAACCAAAATACTTACCGGTTCTCTTCTCCATGTCACAGAAAAGCTTAACCGTCTTCTCTTCCACCAATTAAACACGGCTTTTTGACCCGGTTCAGACTGGTTCTCATCCGGGCTTGAAGATGACCCGATTTCCACAATTGGACTACGTCCACCTGAACTCGGCGCGGTGGCTGGAGATGAAGACGAATCAAAATCTCTTACACCGCCGCGACGACTTGACATCTTTGTCGGAATTGCTGAGTCAACGGAGACCTGACCAAGTTGTATAAAGTCGTCTGGTTCGGTTCTTACCTCGGAAAAAGTCACGTTGACCTAAATTAAATAAACAACCGCGTGTCTTAATTAATTAAGGATTAGGATTAAATAATTATTTTACTTTTTTTTCATTAAAAAAAAAAAGTCTTTAAAACCTTTCCATGATGTTTTCTAAATTAATTTAATATCCAATGAGAACAAGAATGATTCAAATTGGGATAAAAAAAATGTGATTAAAATTTAAATTGACCAGATTAATTACCACAAGTGTTGCTTCCTTCGAAAGCACGGAACCTTTTGACCGAACTAGAAGCTTTTTCCCCACCGTCGATTCAAGCTTCGACGCTAACGCCGACAAATCCAACGACGCCTTTCCGACCAAAGACTTCTTGCTTTTCGCATCCATTGTCTCTCCCTAAAACCAAAAAAAAATAGATGAATTCAACTAATTGAATTTAAACATCATCAGACTAATCATCCAAAAAAATGAGATAATTAAGAGAAAAACTCACGTAGAAGACATTGAAGGAAATGTTCCATGGGCCAACGATGCAACAAACGCGTTCGAACTCTTCCTCCCATTCTACATGGCTTACGCCTAAAGCAATCGGCTTAGAGCTCGTATGGTTAACCGGTCGATTAGACCGGTAAAAAGGGACGAGTCCTAATCCGAAACCGGAGACCGGTCCTTTCCATTTCACCTCCACCATCGTAGAAAGATTCTTTGCCGCCGTTTCATGATCACCGGGAATAGACGGTAAACCTTCAAGCCTCACCGGCTTCACCGTTACGTGAAGCTTCCTCACCTTCTTTGCCATAGGTTTCAGAATTTATTCCTCTTCTTTTGTTTTGGGGGTTTTCTCCTTTTTTGTGTTTAATTCTTTTAGATGTTTTAGCTATTTTTATATATATACGTAGATAGAAGCGTATATGTCTTCTAAATAAGGCATCGGAAACGTAGAGAACATTAAAAAAAGAATCAAAGACAGCAAAGAAAGAAACCCTCCAAGAAAACAAACAAATTAATTAAGAAAAAAAAAAAAAAAGAGCGACTCAGTCATAAAACGCAGCAAATCCGTGTTCGAGGCAATTGAGAGAAGGAATGAATGAAAAACATCACGTGTGACTCATATGGTCTGTTTTCCGCGGGCTAATGCTTACGTGGCTATTTCTAATTGGAGGAGTGATGACTTCCGTACCTTGTTTGTTTTTGGGTTAATACAACAACACAAACTTGGTCTCTCTATAGAAAACTTTTGCAAGAGGAGAACTTAGATTTGGAATGGTTCGTCTTATCATTTTAAAATTTTCTTCAAATATTTGGATAAAGTTGTTGTTTGTTATTATTTCACTAAAAATATTCGGAAACATTTATGAAAGTTCGTGGAAATAATAATTGTTTTGTGTTTTTTTTATTAAGAAATCAATTCATGTAATCTACTTTTCTTTCCTAAATCATAATGCTTCATCGATAGAGGATGAGGAGGATAGGACCACTGGAAAGTTGTCACGTCGTCAACACGGATAAAGGCAACAAATAAACGCACGTGCGCACTTGTTTACTCACAGCAAGTTATGTACTTGCTTCCTTCCTTCCTTCCTAATGGTGGTACGTAGACGAGAGAGAACATAAGATTCTTCTATCACGTGTCTCTAACATTTTAATTTATTTTCTGACTCTATCTCACAAATTCTTGTCGAGTTCTCCAAACTGAAAGAATATTGAGAGCCTTGATCTTTCTCATAACATGTTACATGGAAGCATTCCTCAACAACTTACCAGCCTTGATTTCCTTGGTGTCTTGGATGTATCTTAATTACAACAATTTATCAGGGATCATTTCCCAAGGAAGGCTGATATATCATGGTTTTTGTGGTTTTTAACCATGATATAAGGAGTCTTTTAGTGTCTTTTCATTTGTTTCTAAATTGTTTTTGAGTCTTTACAGGTTTTTAGCATTAAAGGAGCAAAGTGGAGCAGTTTGGATCATTTTGGAGCAATAATCTGGAGGAAATCAGTTAGGAGTCGAATATGAGAGAGGGCATCGATCGACACTAGAGAGCATCGATCGACACCCTTGTTGCCAACGAGAAAAGAGCCAAATTTGGAAGTTTTACAAATCTGCCCCAAAGTTTTCCATAATTTCAAAACAAGTCCCTGATGTGTTTTAGGACATATAAATAGTGTTTTTAGGTTTTCCAAACCCTCAAGTTGTATTCTATCAAGTTTTATTTTTCCTGCAACCCTGAGAGATTTTTGAGAGCTATTGGAGAGAGAGATCAGAACTGCTTTGTAGAGAAGAAATTCTTAAACTCCTTTCTTACTCTTTTAATTTCTATTGCTTATTATTCAGAATCATGTCTTGTTCTTCATTGATTATGTCTGAGTAGTTTGCTTGTTAGGTTTAGGGTTTTTCACAGGGATTTTATGAATTATTAGATCTGTTTATTTAGGATTCATTATCTATCTAGATCTTCATCTTAGGTTGTTCTTCATATTAATCCTTGATTGGCCATCTAGAATTAATACTTTAGGAAAATAAATTGATATGAGAATATAATTGTTTTCCTGATAAAACCTTTTGATGAGCAAAATTATTTCTTGCAAAGAGATTTGATTTAATAATTTTGTGAACAATCTAAACCTGATTTTATTGCTGATTTTTAACCTAGAATTTTACAAAGAGATTTGGATTTTCTGGTTTTAAATTTAGATATTATTTGCAGTGAGAACTGATTTAATTTACAAAAGTGTTTAGAGTTCTAGATCTGTTCTTAATTGTTTGAATCCTAATTTATTGATTGATTTAATATTTCATAATTTCCTGAGAAATTCCCTAGGCCTAGCTTTTTGATCTTCTGAATTTACAACAGCTTTTATTTAATATTTTGCATTGCTTTTATTTTAATTCAATTTAATCTGTTTAGCTTAATTATAAAACTCTATAATTTATTGTGTAGTCTTGAGTCCTTGTGGAATTCGACCCCTAAGTACTGCATTGACCTCTTAATTTGAGAGAGTAGCTCTAGGGTTAATTTGAGCATATCAAATTTTGGCGCCGTTGCCGGGGACTCTTTTGATCTACCATTAGATTTGAGTTTTAGATTTTGTCTAAATTTTTCTTTTTATTTTCTACTTACACGTTTTTGTTTTTCTTCTCTTTGGTGTTTCAGGTGCATGCCTCCTAGACCTCACACAAGGAGCAACAAGTCTGGTCCTACTGTGAATTTGTCAAACCAAGAGTTAGGAAAACTTGAGCGTGAGAACAGAAAGGCAGCCAAATCTCTAAAGATGGTTAATACTATCATTCTGATGCGAGATGAGGATGGTGCTTTGAGGGATCAAGAGGGCCACTTGCGCAATGAGCAGGGCCAAAAGATTGATGTTGAGGGCAATGTGATTGCTGAAATTGCTGTTGTCGACGAACCAGCTGATGGTGTCGACGGTGTCGATCGACACCAACAAGAGGGTATCGATCGACACCCCCTTCCTGCAGACGGACGTGGAGCTGCCAACCACGTACAGAACCCAGTTCGACGACAGGAGCAGAACCGGGACTTGATCAGGACCATTGCTGACTACAACCGGGCTGATCTTATGTATGAGAACCGGTCTGCAATTGTTCCTCCACCATTCCAGAGGAATGACTTTGAGCTGAAGCCTGCTTACTTTCAACTGGTTGGACAGAGACCTTTCTCTGCTCTGCCCCATGAGAAGCCTCTGGACCATATTGAGCATTTTGAGGATCTTGTGACCAGTATCAAGGCTAATGGAGTGACTGAGGATTTCATATTCTGCAAGCTCTTCCCATACTCACTTGCAGGAGAGGCATCTCAGTGGTTGAAGCAGTTGCCAGCTGGATCTCTGACAAACTGGCATGATATCAAGGTGGCTTTCCTCAACCATTTCTATGATGATGCAATGTCAGATGAGCTGAGAGTCAAGATCTCTTCATTCAAGCAAGGACATGATGAAGCTTTCAAGGCAGCTTGGGTGAGGTTCAAAGCTTATCAAAGAGACTGTCCACACCATGGTTTTTCAAGGGTACAACTGTTGAGTATCTTCTTTAGAGGGTGTGACTGGAAGTATCAGTTAGCTTTAGATGCTGCAAGTCATGGGAACTTCAAGACAAGATTTCCAGAAGATGCAGAAGTTTTGATTGAGAATTTGGCTTCTAGCAATAGCACTAAAAGAGCTGATGCTGAAAGAAAGAGACTGCATGGAGAGTTTGATGCAAATTAGCTAGCTTCTGTTAGTGCTAAGCTTGATTCAGTGCACAATCTTCTTGTGGGAAAGAAGTCAGTCCAATTTACTGCTGAAGTTGAGACGTTTGAGCCAGAGCCAGATAATTCAGAGGAGAATGTCAACTATGTGTATGGAGCTGGGTATCAGGGATAGAGATTCGGTAATCAGCAAGGAAACAGACCTTACAATGGTGACCAGAAGCAGCAACAGAACAATGGCTATACAAGAACCTATGGGAATTCATCTTATCAGTCTCCACCTCCTAAGACTTCTTCTGAGAGTAGAATGGAGGCCATGCTTGAGCAGCTTCTACAAGGTCAAGAGAATTTGACAGTGACATTCAATGGAAAGATTGACAATGTCTACACTGAACTGAATGGGAAGATAGAAGCATTGAATGTTCATGTTAAGAAGCTGGAGGTTCAAGTTGCACAGACTGCTGGGTCTGTCAAAAGGCAAGAGAATTATCTTCCAGCAAGAACTGAGTCAAACCCCAGACATGCTTGCAATGCCATATCAGTGAGAGATGAAGATGATGGTGAAATTGTTTCTGCAGAACAAGGAGAAAAATCGGCCAATCTGTCGGATCCAGATGATGGTGTCGATCGACACCACCTGGGTGTCGGTCGACACCCATCTCAGTCAGATGCGGAAAACACAAAATCTCAGGTTCCAGCTGTTGTTGAAAGGGTCTACAAGCCTAAGGTTCCTTTTCCCAAGCCAAGAAGGTCTAAGCAGGAGCTTGAGGAAGCTAGATGCAAGACTATGATGGATAAGGTGATGATTGAGATGTCTTTAATTGATGCAGTGAAGCTTTCACCACCACTTAAGCGCTATGTCAAAAGAATGGTATCCAATGGTTTGAGCCCTGAAGAAGGAGCATTGCTAACTAAGGATGTTAGTGCAATTCTGTTGAACCAGCCTGTTCAGAGGAAGAAGGAGAGAAAGCA
>NC_025693.1:34333248-34333324 GCF_000633955.1 Camelina sativa
CTCATCTTAGGAAGATCTTTCTTGGCTAAAGCTGGTGCCATCATTGATGTGCAGAAGGGACACATAGCACTGAATG
>NC_025693.1:34333384-34333950 GCF_000633955.1 Camelina sativa
GCCAAATTTGGAAGTTTTACAAATCTGCCCCAAAGTTTTCCATAATTTCAAAACAAGTCCCTGATGTGTTTTAGGACATATAAATAGTGTTTTTAGGTTTTCCAAACCCTCAAGTTGTATTCTATCAAGTTTTATTTTTCCTGCAACCCTGAGAGATTTTTGAGAGCTATTGGAGAGAGAGATCAGAACTGCTTTGTAGAGAAGAAATTCTTAAACTCCTTTCTTACTCTTTTAATTTCTATTGCTTATTATTCAGAATCATGTCTTGTTCTTCATTGATTATGTCTGAGTAGTTTGCTTGTTAGGTTTAGGGTTTTTCACAGGGATTTTATGAATTATTAGATCTGTTTATTTAGGATTCATTATCTATCTAGATCTTCATCTTAGGTTGTTCTTCATATTAATCCTTGATTGGCCATCTAGAATTAATACTTTAGGAAAATAAATTGATATGAGAATATAATTGTTTTCCTGATAAAACCTTTTGATGAGCAAAATTATTTCTTGCAAAGAGATTTGATTTAATAATTTTGTGAACAATCTAAACCTGATTTTATTGCTGATTT
>NC_025693.1:34337965-34338926 GCF_000633955.1 Camelina sativa
GCTGATTTATTACCTAGAATTTTACAAAGAGATTTGGATTTTCTGGTTTTAAATTTAGATATTATTTGCAGTGAGAACTGATTTAATTTACAAAAGTGTTTAGAGTTTTAGATCTGTTCTTAATTGCTTGAATCCTAATTTATTGATTGATTTATAATTCATAATTTCCTGAGAAATTCCCTAGGCCTAGCTTTTTGATCTTCTGAATTTACAAAAAGCTTTATTTAATATTTTGCATTGCTATTTTTAATTCAATTTAATCTGTTTAGCATAATTATAAAACTCTATAATTTATTGTGTAGTCTTGAGTCCTTGTGGAATTCGACCCCTAAGTACTGCAGTGATCTCTTAATTTGAGAGAGTATCTCTAGGGTAAATTTGAGCATATCAAAGGCATTTTGACACTTTCGACCGAGACAGCTACTTAGGCAATCCTATTCTTTGTGGACCACCGACCCGACAGAAGTTGTGATGCTAAGAAGCAGATAATGGACGCGAAGATGAAGCTGCTATTGACATGGTGGTGTTCAATTATAGTATTGCTTCAACTTATGTGACTGCGTTGATAGGCATTCTTGCACTTATGTGCTTTGATTGTCCTTGGTGTCGACCGTCGAGCATGGCTCCGCGTAGTTGATGCGTCCATTGCCTCAGCGAAAAGTATGTTTTTTTTAAAGTCATTTCATCAGTTGTTACCATTCTGTTTCTAAAACTATATACATATATGTGCTTTGTATTTTTACCTTACATGGGGTTATTAATAAAAGTCTCTACACTATTGAAGAGCGAAAAGGTATAACCATTTTTTTATTTGCTTTCTCTTTGCTCCAGCCTCCAGTCTCTAACAAGTGAACTTTAAACACTCTCTTAAAATCAAGAATTTAAAGGTTAAAACTTTATGTAGTGAATTATAGGGGTGTTTGTCCATATGGACCTTTGTGGAGCCAAATCTTTCAAAATA
>NC_025693.1:34340076-34384977 GCF_000633955.1 Camelina sativa
TAAGGCGAAGCTCACCGTTTGTCGTTGCCGCCGTTGATTAAGACGGAGCTCAGCATCGTTGTTGCCGCCGTTCATAAAGGCGGAGTTCATCACTGAAGGTTGCCGCTGTTCATTAGGACGGAGCTCACCATCGTCGTTGGCACCGTTCATAAGTGGAGACTCGAAATTTGATCGTTATTAATCTTGTATTTCTCACCACCGCGCAACCATCTTCATCACTGGATCTCATCATCATCTCATTTACAACATTGTTTTTCTTCGTCTCATCTCTTCCGTCGAGAGGAAAAAAATTGTCTCAATTTTTCATCAATTAAAAGAAGGATAAATATGTCATTCTATAGCCAAATAAATGCTTAAATCCATAAGCACGGACAGAAAGTCCCAACTGAACAATACCTCTGGAAAAAAAATGCTTATCTCATAATAAACTCATGAATTATAGGGAGAAGTCTTCCCCAATTTAACAAAACTGTTTTCTACTCTGTTTCCTCAACTTATTTGTTTTCGGACACATCCAAAGTTTCAATTAAGTATGTATCCCCAAAAAAACTTCAAGTTCGTGCTCTAGCTACACATAATAAATCCATACTAAACCGGTTTAAATTAAAACTAAACCCAAACTCCATTTAATATCTCTCTACCAATTCCTGATTTTATTTTATAGTACACTTTATTCAGTTGAGAAAGGTTTAAAAATCGATTAAATAACAAAAGAGAAAAAAACATGAACCCTAATCTCCTATCTGTCTCAATTTGGAACCCAGAAATTGTGACTGAGGATTCAACGAATTCCGCTTATAGGAGGAGAAGATCTTGATGCAATGAGGTAACAGATTCAATCCATACTTCTTTTTTTTGATTTGAAACCCAAAATTGGGATTTTTAGTTTATGTGACGTTCTTCATGTGTTACAAACGAGCCAAATGCGTTAGTCATTATAATGCTATAGCCCTTATATGAGATGGTTTACTTGCTTCTGTAATTTTTGTTGTTGTTTTCAACTGTTCAGGGACATGGACAAGCTTAGTGGATCAAGACTCTTGAATGAAGAGTAATAAGAAATTGCAAGTCTCGTCATTTGTTATTGCAACTGAAAAACGAGTATGTTTTCCACATGAGCTGGTTAGATATATATTTTGTTATTCAGCTTTTGTTTTGAAAATTCATCTGCGTACATACTGCATTTTCAATGGAGAGTTTGAATTCTTTTTTTTTTTTGCCGTCCCAATCCAATGAAAAGGGAAGGGTGACAAAGGTGTTCAATCTTCATCTGACTATTGCGGCAGCCACTTGGAATACAAAAGTCGTATCCTTCACATAACAAATTAGCCACACATATATATTATCCGAGCATGGTTGTCTTCTTCAAAGACGACCTTCACTTTTTCTTATCATACAATTTCAAAGTAAACGATTGTGATCACTCACTTATACATGTACATGAATTCTCAGTGTTTATTCTAACAAAGACTTTGACTTTTTTTTTCTTTTTAATTATTAATAAATTCAACAATCATTTCTGGTTGAAATTTTATGACCGGGGAGGTATAAGAGTGAACGATCACACTTCCAAATTGCTTTCATTGGAGTTTATTTCATTTCCTTTTTTTTTTTTCATCTCACTTCCAATGGAAGGGAAGCTTTTCTTGGGCCAATACTTGATGATATATGTGTTGTTATTGTTGGGGCAGCTACATGGATGCAAAAGCTGCATTCCGAAAGAAAGGGAAGCTTTGTTGGAGCTCAAGAACTACTTGATGTCAAGGAGTCGAGAATCAGGACTCGACTATGTTCTCCCTACTTGGACTAATGGCACAGAGAGTGATTGCTGCCAGTGGGAGGGCATTACATGCAACCGAACAAGCGGGCGGGTTATTGGACTTTCTGTTGGTAATATGTACTTTAAAGAGAGCTCTCCTTTAAATCTTTCCTTGCTCCATCCCTTTGAAGAGGTTCGAAGTCTGAACTTATCCACGGATGGATACAACGAATTCAATGGCTTCTTTGATGACGTAGAAGGTATACCACACTTTTTCCCGCATTTAGTTTTACCCGTGTGGTCTCTGTTTGGAGATATATTTCCTTACATTGAAAATTTAGAATTCTATATAGGCTATATCAGTATTTCTTCTGATTTTCCCATGCATCAAAAATTTATAGTACTACCATTAGTTACATCACCTGGCCAGTCCCGTTTTCTTCTAGAGAGTCCATACAATTCAACACTCTTAGTTCCATTTGCATGTAGAGAAATAAGAACTAGTATATTGCAATCTTATTTTTCTGTACACTTTTGTTGACAAGATTTTTCGTTTGCAGGTTATAGAAGCTTAAGTAGATTAAGAAACTTGCAGATCATGGATCTCTCAACAAATTATTTCAACAACAGCATATTTCCTTTTCTTAATGCCACTACATCACTTACAACTCTTTTTCTCCCGTATAACGAAATGGATGGCCCTTTTCCTAGTAAAGGTGAGTTTTCTATTTCTAAGGAGGTGCCTATGGAGCACAGTCATTTTTTAGTTCTAATTATAATTATTCTATTGGATTCCCCTTTCAGCACTAAAAAACTTGAAAAACTTGGAACTGTTGGATTTGAGAGCAAACACATTAAGAGGCTCCATGCAAGGTAGCATCTACAACAATTGTGACTACTTAATTGTATAATTGGTTTATGCCATCTAACTTATTATCATATATCAACTTAGATTATTTAGAGGTGTCTTTTATTTTTATTTTTTTTATGTGTTTCCTTGTCTTGTGGCAGAGCTAACTCATCTGAAAATGCTGAGAGCTCTAGATCTGAGTTCGAATAATTTTTCTAGCTCAACGGAATTGCAAGGCAAGCTTGCTTCTTCTTTTTAACGTTTTTATATATTTATAATATGAAGGGAGATGAAAATAGCTTATTTAAATATAGTTAATGATCATTTTGCAACATACAATATTTTTGCCTTTGATTATTTCAGAACTAAAGAATATGATTAACTTGGAAGTCTTGAGTCTTGCTCAGAATCATTTAGACGGACCTCTCCCAATAGAAGGTACCCTTTTGTTTGCTTCACCTCTATGCAACTATGAGAAGTATCTACTGACTTCTCGATAGAAATATAACTAATTCATCTTTATGTTTTGTTTTCAAATTTTTTTTTTTTTTTTTTTTTGCAGTATTTTGTAAAATGAAGAATCTGCGTGAGCTCGATCTCAGAGGAAACCATTTTGTAGGCCAACTTCCTCTCTGTTTAGGTAGCTTGCACAAGCTGAAGGTTCTTGACCTCTCATCCAACCAGTTTAGTGGAAATCTACTATCTAGTTTCAGTAGCCTTGGATCCCTCGAATATCTCTCATTGTCAGATAACAACTTCGCTGGCTCTTTCTCGCTCAATCCACTCACCAACCTAACAAAGCTCAAGGTGTTCAAACTATCATCAAGATCTCATATGGTACAAGTCGAGACAGAGGGTACCTGGAGGCCAAATTTTCAACTAAGTGTTCTTGTGCTACAATCTTGCAGCTTGGAGAAAATCCCTTCCTTTCTCGCGTACCAGAAAAACTTGCGTCTAGTTGATCTATCCAGCAACAAGTTACCTGGACACATTCCTATCTGGCTGTTGGAGAACAATCCAGATCTTGAAGTCTTACAGTTGCAGAATAATTCATTCACTATTTTTCAAATGCCTGCAATAGTGCATAATTTGCTGATCTTGGATTTCTCAGCTAATAATATCAAAAAGTTCCCTGATAGTATGGACCATGCACTACCAAATCTGGAACGTCTAAATGGCTCCAATAATGGGTTCCAAGGGAATTTTCCATCGTCTATTGGTGAGATGAAGAATATTTCATACTTGGACCTGTCTTATAATAACTTTTATGGGAAGCTACCAAGAAGCTTTGTCACAGGTTGTGTTTCACTAATATTCCTGAAGCTCTCTCACAACAAATTTAGCGGCCCTTTTCTTCCGAGAGAAGCAAACTTCCCTTCGCTTGACGTGTTGAGAATGGATAACAATTTATTTACTGGGAAGATCGGAGGCGGTTTGCGTAACTCTACTTTTTTACGAATCCTTGACATGTCCAATAATGGTCTCGGTGGTGCTATTCCAAGATGGTTGTTTGAGTTTCATTATTTGGATTTCTTATTGATATCCAACAATGTCTTAGAAGGTACGTTACCACCTTCTTTGTTGGGAATGCCCTTTCTCTCGTTTCTCGACCTTTCTGGAAACAATCTTTCTGGAGCCTTACCGTCACGTGTTGATGGTGTGTGGGGGATGAATATGTTCCTACATAACAACAACTTCTCAGGGTCAATTCCGAATACATTGTTGCAAAGTGTTCAGATACTTGATCTGCGGAACAATAAACTCTCTGGGAGTATCCCGCAGTTTGTCGATACCCAAAGCATAAATATTCTTTTGTTGAAGGGAAACAATTTAACAGGATCTATTCCAAGGCAGCTTTGTTATTTGAGAAACATCAGACTGTTAGATCTCTCAGACAACAAGCTCAATGGCTTCATACCTTCATGCCTATATAATTTGTCTTTTGGTCGTTTACAAGAGGACACAACGGCTCTAAACATTCCGCCATCTTTTAATCAAGTGAGTCTTGAGTTGGAATTATACAAATCCACTTTTTTGGTAGATAAGATCGAAGTAGACCGCTCAACCTATCAAGAAGTTGAAATTAAATTTGCAGCCAAGCAAAGGTATGATTCTTATAATGGAAGATCTGAGTTCAGGGAAGGTATACTTCGTCTTATGTATGGGATGGATCTGTCAAACAATGAAGTAAGTGGTGTTATCCCAACGGAGATTGGAGATCTCTTGAAACTACGAGTGTTGAATCTATCTCACAATTTACTGTCGAGTTCTATACCGTCCACCTTCTCCAACCTAAAGGATGTTGAGAGCCTTGATCTTTCTCATAACGTGTTGCAGGGAAGTATTCCCCACCAACTCACTAGCCTTACTTCTCTTGCTGTGTTCAACGTGTCTTACAACAACTTATCAGGAATCATTCCCCTAGGAAGGCAATTTAACACCTTTGATGAGAACAGCTACATAGGCAATCATCTTCTTTGTGGACCACCAACCAATAGAAGTTGTGAGGCTAATAAGAGCTCAGAGGATACAGTGATCGGAAGAGAAGACGAAGATGATGAAGCTGCTATTGACATGATGGTCTTCTATTATAGTACTGCTTCAACTTATGTGACAGCGTTGATAAGCATTCTTGCACTTATGTGCTTTGATTGTCCTTGGCGTCGAGCATGGTTCTGCATTGTCGATGCTTTCATTGCCTCTGCAAAAAAATGTGTTTCCTTAAAATAATTTCAGTTTCGTTCAAAAGCTTGAATATATTGTGTTTGAGTTTCGTTCAAAAGATGAAACCCGAACCTTCCGCCTCGGTATGCTTGGAGGATCAATTAAAAAATATATATATATATACTTTTTCTTTTTAAATATTTGAATGGCCCATTGGGTTCTTGTCTTCTTCACTTGACTTGACTTTTAACTTATTTCGTGGAAAGGCTGTATAGATGAGTTTTCAGCCACACAAATAATCATTCGAGTACGGGTGTTTTTCTACAAAGACCTTGACTTCCTCTCATACAATTTTAAGTGTGTTTTGAATTCACTGAAACTTCGATCTTTTTCATTTTGTTGAACTCCTATAAACGTGGTGATATTTTTTGTTGAACTCCCAGTCCCAAATTGCTTTGGGGTTTATTTCATTTTCTGTGTGTTTAATCTTTTATTTGCAATGGAAAGGAAGCTTTTCTTGGGCCAATACTTGATATGGATGATATTACTGTTGGAGCAGCTTCATGGATGCAAAAGCTGTATTGAGAAAGAAAGAAAAACATTATTGGAGCTCAAGAAACTGTTGGAGCTCAAGGTCTCAAGAAGCTTCATAACAAGCTGGGACGATGTTCTCACTACTTGGACTAATGACACAAAGAGTGATTGCTGTCAGTGGGAGTACATTGAATGCAATCGTATAAGTGGCCGGATTATCGGGATTTCTATTGGTTTTTATAACACCGATGGCCCTTTTCCTATTAACGGTATGTTATTCCATTTTTTTAACTGTGCGGTGCCTATCATACACAGCCTACTTAACTAATGATGTATCTTTTGGTTAGTTCTTTTAATTTTTGTAATTTTTATGTGTCCTTAAACTACAGTTTTTAATTCTCATTGACTCCCTTTTAGGACTAGAGAACTTGACAAAGTTGGAACTGCTAAAGCTGGGTGGACGCGGATTTAACGGCAAAATACTAGGTAGCATCTACTCTCTACATAATTATTGAATTGGTTTATGTCATAGTAAACTCTTCATCTTTCGTTTACATATTAACTAGAAATATCTTGCTTTGCACCTAGGAAAACTGAAAGTAAGCTTATTTTTATTTGGAAAATAATATTTCTTCTAAACAAAATATTTTGGCCTTTATTTCATTTCAGAACTAATGAATTTGACTACCTTGAAACGCTTGAGTCTTCAGGGGAATAGCTTTAGTGGGGCTATACATGCAGGTTTGTGTGTGTGTGATTATCAATTTGAACAACAATATAGTTTTACGTATGACACAGAAAATCTCATTATCTTGTTGTTTCTTAGTTTGTAAAATGAAGAATCTAGAGGAGCTCGATCTCGGAACAAATCATTTTGCAGGCGAGCTTCCTCTTTGTTTAGGTAGTTTGAACAAGCTACGGGTTCTTGATCTGTCATCCAACCAGTTTAGTGGGAATCTACCATCTAGTTTCAGTAGCCTTAAGTCCCTCGAATACCTATCATTGTCAGATAACAACTTCAGTGGCTTATTCTCGCTCAGTCCGCTTGCAAACCTCACAAAGCTTAAGGTGTTAAAACTTTCATCAAAATCTGAAATGGTACAAGTCGAAACAGAGGCTACTTGGCAGCCACAGTTTCAACTGAGTGTTGTTGTTCTACGAGTTTGCAGCTTGGAGAAAATCCCTTCCTTTCTCGTGTACCAGAAGAACCTGCGTCTAGTTGATTTATCCAACAACAGAATATCTGGTCACATTCCTACCTGGCTGTTGAATAATCCTGAACTTGAAGTATTACAGTTGCAGAATAATGTATTCACTACCTTTCAGATGCCTACAATAGTGCATAATAAGTTGCAGTTCTTGGATTTTTCAGCGAATAATATTACAGGACTATTCCCTGATAATATTGGTCGTGCACTTCCAAATCTGGTACGAATGAATGGCTCCAATAATGAGTTCCAAGGGCATTTTCCATCGTCTATTGGTGAGATGAAGAATATTTCATTCTTGGACCTGTCTTATAATAACTTCTCTGGGAAGCTACCTAGAAGCTTTCTCAAGGGTTGTTTTTCACTAAAACAACTGAAGCTCTCTCACAACAAACTCAGTGGCCTTTTTCTTCCAAGAGAAACAAGCTTCACTTCACTGAAAGAGTTGAGAATGGATAACAACTTATTTAGTGGAGAGATCGGAGTTGGTTTGCTTAGCTCCAACAAAACATTGTCAACTCTTGACATGTCCAACAACCGTCTCGTGGGTGCTATTCCAAGTTGGATAACTAACTTATCTACTTTGAGTACGTTATTGATATCAAACAATTTCTTAGAAGGCACAACACCACCCTCTTTGCTAACCATGCCCTCTATTTCGCTTCTTGACCTGTCTGGAAACCAATTATCTGGAGTTTTGCCTTCACATGTCGGTGGGGATTTTGGGGTACAATTGTTCCTAAGCGACAACAACTTCACCGGGCCGATTCCAGACACGTTCTTGGAACGTGTCAGAATACTTGATCTACGGTACAATAAAATCTCTGGTAGTATCCCACAGTTTGTCAATACCGAGAACATCAAAATTCTTTTGTTGAAGGGGAACAATTTAACAGGATCTATTCCAAGGCAGCTGTGTGATTTGAGCAACGTTAGACTTTTAGATCTTTCTGATAACCATCTCAACGGTGTCATACCTTCATGCCTTTATAATTTATCATTTGGACCAGAAGGATACATTTCGGAGATAGGTGTATCATATTCGGAAATCTGTAAGTTCAAATTTTACAAATCTACATTTGTGAATGAGAAATTCTGTGTAGAATCCTATGGTTTTGAAGAAGTTGAAATCAAGTTTTCAACAAAGCAAAGGTATGAATCTTATTTTGGAGCATCAGTTGAGTTCACTGGTGCCATACTTGATCGTATGTATGGGATGGATCTGTCAAGCAATGAGTTAAGTGGTGTTATCCCAGCAGAGCTTGGAGATCTCCCACAACTTCGAGTCATGAACTTATCTCACAATTTCTTGTCAAGTTCAATACCATCAAACTTCTCCAAACTGAAAGATATTGAGAGCCTTGATCTTTCACATAACAAGTTGCAAGGAAGTATTCCTCAACAGCTAACTAGCCTTACTTCTCTTGCTGTCTTCGACGTGTCTTACAACAATTTGTCAGGGATCGTTCCACAAGGAAAGCAGTTCAATACCTTTAATGAGAAAAGTTACATAGGCAATCCTCTTCTTTGTGGACCTACGACGACCAAGAAAAGTTGTGAGGCTACTAAGAGCTCAAACGAAGCAGATGATGATGGAGGAGAAGAAAAAGACGATGAAGCTGTTATTGATGTGGTGGTATTCTATTATAGTGCTGCTTCAACTTGTGTGACCGCATTGATAGGCGTTCTTGTAGTTATGTGTTTTGATTCTCCTTGTCGTCGGGCATGGCTCCGCATTGTGGACGCTTCCATTTCCTCGGCGAAACGTATGCTGCCTTAAATTCTGCTTAGTATGTTCCCCATTATGTTTCTGTAGCTTTGGATTTTGCATGATATATGGTTATTAATAAGAGTCTCCACAAAAAAACATATCTCTCTTCGTTACGTAATCAGTAGAAATGTTACTAGGAGCAATTTCTCTGTTTTCCTAATTTGTGTGCTATCGTTTACTTTTAATTCAACTAATTCTCTTCCGAGCTATACAATTTTTAGTACACCGTGAAAAGTTGCGATCACAACCATGACGGAAAATGTGTTTTGGAAGCAAAATGGACAATATGGTGAAGAATAGAATCAAGGCGTATGGATCATGAAACTATGGGGGTCTAGAAGAGAACACATCACATAAAAGAAAACGGATATATAATATTATTGTATAAATCGTTGTTACAAATACAATACAATCAACTTAAACCATTATTAAATAATAGTATAATTAATTTCGATTTTTATAACCAGAAAATGGTGCAATACCTCCCATTTGAACAGAACATTTTTTCCATATTTCGTCAGTTTTGGCCATAGCTTTAGAACTAATACCTTTGAATTGATAGAACTGAGAAAACAGTTTCATCCAACTTATTTGGCATTGCTTCCCACCTTTCACTATACATCGACAACATTTTCTCGACGCACTTTTGTTCCGAAGAACTTCCTCCATAATGTCATGGTTACAATAACTCCCACCATATCCCATCTTAATCCCACAGTCAATAAGATTTTTGAGAACTTTTATTGATTGCCTACGAATAACCTTGACATTATAATGATCCGGACTCGGCCAGTCTTCAGTCACCACCTTAAACTCGCTGTATAACATCTCCTTAAGATCGTCAGCTATGGCCAAACTTGAATAAGAAAATGAGAGCAACACCGTGATTGCAAAAAATGCCATAACAATGGTTTTCTTCTCCATTTTTTTTTTATAAATTGTTTTGAGCTCTTTTTAGTTGTTTTTCTTTTGTTTGATGCCATATATTAGGATTTATCATTGTATTTATAGTGCTTCGTTAATGTTATTATAAGTAACTTTTTATCAATAAAAACTGCATTTTTGTTTGTTTATTACTCATCAACATAATATCTTTATAAGTTATCAACATAAATATTATCTTTTGACGTTTCATGTTTTCATAAATGTGGTTAGTTTATTACATTTCAGTTTTTGATGAAATTAATTGAAGAAAACTTCTTAACGTATTATGGAACAATACTGGACAATGAAACCCTAACTGTGTGCATTTCACGCTTCATTAATTAGTAAAATCTTCTGGTAGAATGTTAATGAAGTTTGCAAGAAAATTAAGAGAAAACAAAGTAACCAATCTGATTAGGAGTTAGGAATTAATTTTAGGGAATACAATTTGTTTTCCGTCTGAATTTTTTGTTTATTTGTAAATATTTATCGAGGAAAAAGTTCCATAGAAAGATAGAACAAAGAAAAAAAAATAAACACAGAGAGATTTTATTATTGAGGCTAAGTTTGCACTATCTGTTTCTGAACACGACAAATTATGTTCTTTAGAAAATGATAAGTCTTTATAATGTTAAAGCTTCCATGTCAAGTGTAGAAATGCGAGATTTCGTTCTTGTCTCACCTAATCCCCCTAAAATCAAACCCATTCTAAACCTGATGTTGAAAAAAAAGTTTCACGAACCATGGTCCATATCAATCATGCATCTTAATATCGAAGTGACCCACGGTTTAACACTTGAAGAAGCAAACAATGACATTTTGTATTATATATCTCCTTCAGACAACATGGTGTCACAAAGGATGATTTCTGATGGTTTACTCCAACAAACTTGTGTAACTATTAACTTCTCTATCTTCTATTTGTTTTGTTATTCAGTTCTCCCGTAAAGATCGATTCAAAGAGTCTATTCTCAACAAAATTTATCGACGGGTGAGACTCTCTTGCCGACTTAAGTGAATGACCTATATATGTGGCTATTAAGATTTCAGCTTCTTGAATTTGAAATGGTGGACAAAGTTTAGTATGATTTGATTAGAGTTTAGATCATTATCTAGTTTAGATCAATGTGTTCTAACAGAATATACACATCAAAGATTCCGTAAACTTGTCCCAATTTTTTTTTTTTTGTAACAGCTTGTGAAATTATTCTAAACACTTGTGAACATTTTCAAAAATGTTGTTTTTATTGAAAACATATTTATATCACCAAAAACCTTGTTGCTATGTTTACAGTGTGATCGGTAAATCTTGAAAATTGTTGCATAACCATTTCAGTGTGATCGGTAAATAATGTTAAAGAGTAAAATGTATTCAAACTATGCATTAGATGCTTAAGAAGATGAATATATGGTCAATAGATGTTGTGTGAACAAGACGCGCAATTCACTATGATTCTTTGTCTCTACTTTAAGGGATCATAATTTTGGAAATCTGGCCATCTTATAATTATATAATAGTATAATTAATTTCGATTTTTGTAACCAGAAAATGGTGCAATACCTCCCATTTGAACAGAACATTTTTTCCATATTTCGTCAGTTTTGGCCATAGCTTTAGAACTAAAACCTTTGAATTGATAGAACTGAGAAAACAGTTTCATATAACTTATTTGGCATTGCTTCCCAGCTTTCACTATACTCCCACAACATTTTCTCGACGCACTTTTGTTTCGAAGAACTTCGTCCATAATGTCATGGTTACAATAATGCCCATTATATCCCATCTTAGTCCCGCAGTCAATAAGATTTTTGAGAACTTTTATTGATTGCCTACGAATAACCTTGAAATTATAATGATCCGGACTCGGCCAAAATTCATTCACCCCCGTCTTAAACTCGTTGTATAGCATCTCCTTAAGATCGTCTGCTATGGCCAAACTTGAATAAGAAAATGAGAGCAACACCGTGATTGCGAAAAATGCCATAAAATGGTTTTCTTCTCCATTTTTTTTAAAAAAATTGTTTTGAGCTCTTTTTAGTTTTTTTTCTTTTGTTTGATGCCATATATTAGGATTTATGATTGTATTTATAGTGCTTCGTTAATGTTATTATAAGTAACTTTTTATCAATAAAAACTACATTTTTGTTTGTTTATTACTCATTAACATAATATCTTTAGTTATCAACATAAATATTATCTTTTGACGTTTCATGTTTTCATAAATATGGTTAGCTTTATTACATTTCATTTTTTGATGAAATTAATTGAAGAAAACTTCTTAACGTATTATGGAACAACATTGGACAAATGAAACACTAACTGTGTGCATTTCACGCTTCATTAGTAAGAATGTCAATGAAGTTTGCAAGAAAATTAAGAGAAAAAAAGAAGTAACCAATCTTATTAGGAGTTAGCAATCCACTTTAGGGAGTACAATTAAGATATCTAACTCAAATGTTAGTGTCAGAAAGTGATCTTTTTTTTTCTTTGGACAAACAGTGTCAGAAAGTGATCAATCAAACATTTCCGTAAACAAATCGGTCCAAAATGTTATATACGTTAGCCACATAATCCACCCTGTTTTACATAACACAAATGTATCATTCATTTTAGATTTTAAATTTTTTGGTAAAAATCTTGAAAATTAATTTTTTGGTAAAAATCTTGAAAATTGTTGCATAACCATTTCAGTGTGATCGGTGAATAATGTTAAAAGTAAAATTTATTCAAACTTTGAATTAGATGCTTAAGAATATATATGGTCAATGGATGTTGTGTGAACAAGACGCGCAATTCACTATGATTCTTTGTCTCTACTTGAAGGGATCACTAGGTAACAACCCGTACTATGTGTGTAATAAATCGATTTAAAGAAAATTATTATAAGTAAAATTATTATTTTAGAACTAATATCTGTTTGTATGAAACATAATATTTAACTAAAGATTTTTATTTATTTATTTAAAGCTGCGTTTTTTGTATAAAAAATATGTTTTATCCGTGAAATCATTTAATGTGTAAGAGGTTTTATGGTAGAAAAAATTTTAATAAAATGTTACTATTTATTGTAATATTTCTTGTGTGGTTTAAAAATCAAATTCATATCTTCTTATGTTTTATCTTGTAATCACAACAATTTTGCATGTTTCTTATATAACCATAACAACATATACTAAATTACTCTGTAGTTTAATTATTTAATTTTATTATATGTTAGTAACAATCGGATTTTAAACTAAATTTTATGAAGATAATCTAATTTATTGATTTAATATTTTTGATTAGCTATTTAAATCATTTGAGTTATTCGGTTTGTTAATATTTTCTATAAATGACGGTATATTATCAAAAAAAAATTATGAAAAATTAATGAAATTCCAAAATCAACGTATTTGTGTAAGAATACATTTTACCCATAAAATATGTGAACATGGTAAAGAAAATATTTACAAAATGTTAAAATTTATGGCAATATATATTTTTGTATGTTTTAAAAATCAAATTTATATTTATGGTTTATCGAGTAACTATAACAATTTTGCATAATCTATAATCACGTATTTAAATATATTATGATTATTTTTGTTACTAAGTTTATTTATAATGATAAAGGTTATTGTCTCATTCCTTTTTAATAGCAAATAGATGAATATATAATTAGAACGTATATTCCTATTTGGTTATCAATATTTCAATTTTTAATGAATAATCACACTAAATGTTGAGATTAATTAGTTTACATACTTAGATATATATATATATATAAATAATCACACATTATGATATCTCCTAATTTGTTATTATTTTTATATTTATTTATGAATATATATAAATCTATATTTATTGAGAATTAAATTTCTTTTAATGAGTTGGAGATAATTCAGGAGTAATATTTTTTTTATAATCAATTATAATAACTATTGAAAGCTTGTTATTTAAATTATTATGATAATAATACTAACAGAAAAATATCATTTTGTTTTTATATGATTTTGTTAATAAGTTATATGTTCTTTATGTTTATTAACTTTATATTAATTGATATCTTTTTATAGCTCTTTTAGAATATTTTACTAAAATCAATATTTATATTAATTTTAAAAAAATTAATATAATTTTGACTTATATAAGTAAATTTTAGTGAAATTTTGTCTTACTATTAAATTTGTATGAGAAATGATAACATATCTATTCAGTTCCGCATTTAGCTACCTATGTTGTAAATAACGTTCCTTCGTTTTGGCTCGCTTGAGTCATTCTTGTAAACTGTTGCCAAAAAAAATAAAAAAATAATAACATATCTAATTATTATTCTGTTAATTGTTTTAAAATTAAATACAATGACATAGAACTAAAATTAATTAGAAAATTTAAGATTATTTTGCTAAAAAGTTTTGGAAATCTGGCCATCTTAATGTACTAATTAAAGATTAGACCACAATAACAATAATAGCGACAACCAATACTACTAATAATGACTCTTTTCCCCCACTTTATTTTAATCCCACTCAAATCATATCGTATCGAGAAAAGGAATCGCTGGCCAGGTTCATCCCCTCGACAATATTCATTGAACACCACATTCACTTTTGAATGGACACAAACAAACGTAAATTAAAGACAAAATCTCAGGTTGACACAAAATCTGATTCTCTGTCCCACACATGAGATAAAGTTGTGTGTGTTTAATTTCTCAGATTTCGAAGGATATTAGAGAAAAAAAAATGAAAACTTTATATTATACAACGAAATGAGAATTTTATTCAATACTCATTAAACCATCCCAAAGGACATTACATAATTTAGTACAGTGATCGATCATACAGATTGATACAGCCTGGGAAAAAAAAACGAGGGGATCTGGCAAAAAAACAACAAAAAAACTCTTTAATAGAGTTGTTGCAACAACAGCCAGAGCAACCTCTGAGAGAACCAAGGCATGAACCAAAACCTGAACCCGTACAAATCATACAAAAGACCCCTTTCGAGGAAAACCATACGCAACAAAGACAAACGACGCGAATAAAAGTGGGATAATAATAGGCTCGTAAAAGACACCAAGCAAGAAACAGGAGGATGATAAACCCTAAAATCTCGTATACCCGGTAAATATATTCTCAAGCAACACACGACCTTCCGATTTCAAGGTAAAGCTAGAGTTTCCCTGATAAAAAGGAAACCCTGCAAAAAAACCATTGACTGGCAAAAAAAGAAGCCGGAAGCGAACTGCTTGGAAAAAAAAAAAGGAAAACCGGGTACCGAGCCTAGGACGCGTAGATCACAGAGCCTGAAAAAGGGTTGACACTTGATAAACAAACTTGGACGGACTAAAATACCTTTCATTATATAGGTGGAGAAGTTGACAGTGGAATTATCGATCAGGAGAGGATGTCGCATTTGTAAAGGCGCTCGACTAAGAAGTCGACAGTGGAATTGGAGATGGATCGGCACTGTTGGAGATTTAATCCCAATAAAGTGGAACCCAACCTCACAATGGCTGGCAAGCTCTTGTCTGTGACCATAGAGCAACCTGCCATGGATAAGATCTGCAGTTTGAGTTTTTCAGAGGAAGCCAATGCTTGGATCCCAGAATCGGAGATGGAGCATTTTGAAAGATCCAAATCACTGAGAATCTGGCAGTTTGCTGCAATGGAGACCATGCTGGCGTCAGAGATATTGGAACATCCATCGATGTTTAAGACTTCGAGAGTCCAACCGTTACGGGCAGTGATGGCAGAAATCACTTTGTCTGTCAAATTGGAACAGCCACTGAAGTTCACCTTCACAAGAGAATTCTGAATCAGATGTAGAAAACCAGACTCTGTTATCCCCTTGAGCCCGCATAGATCAATCTCCTCGAGCTGAGGGCACAGCTTCCCGAGGGCTGCAAGATTTGCATCACCAAAGCCAGGGCAGTTACGAATAGACAGGGAACGCAGAGCACTGCAATGAGGTGAAGCAGGCAAGCCTGTTGCGAGATCTCTAATGCCCAAGCAGTTCACCAGAGAGAAAGCCTTCAACTTTTCACCACAGTTCAAAAGAGAACCAAAAAACCCAAATTGGGTGACCCTGTGGCACTCTTCAAGCTGAACACTCTCCAGTGATAAAGATGCTTTTGCAAAAGAAACCAACCCATTGTCGGATAACAAGGGGGATCTACTGATAATAGCTTTCTTCATGTTCGGGCAGCCCTTTCCCACAGATTCAAGCCCCGCGTCAGTCACTCCCTGGCAGGCTGTGATGGTTAGAGAGTTTATNCCATGCTGGCGTCAGAGATATTGGAACATCCATCGATGTTTAAGACTTCGAGAGTCCAACCGTTACGGGCAGTGATGGCAGAAATCACTTTGTCTGTCAAATTGGAACAGCCACTGAAGTTCACCTTCACAAGAGAATTCTGAATCAGATGTAGAAAACCAGACTCTGTTATCCCCTTGAGCCCGCATAGATCAATCTCCTCGAGCTGAGGGCACAGCTTCCCGAGGGCTGCAAGATTTGCATCACCAAAGCCAGGGCAGTTACGAATAGACAGGGAACGCAGAGCACTGCAATGAGGTGAAGCAGGCAAGCCTGTTGCGAGATCTCTAATGCCCAAGCAGTTCACCAGAGAGAAAGCCTTCAACTTTTCACCACAGTTCAAAAGAGAACCAAAAAACCCAAATTGGGTGACCCTGTGGCACTCTTCAAGCTGAACACTCTCCAGTGATAAAGATGCTTTTGCAAAAGAAACCAACCCATTGTCGGATAACAAGGGGGATCTACTGATAATAGCTTTCTTCATGTTCGGGCAGCCCTTTCCCACAGATTCAAGGCCCGCGTCAGTCACTCCCTGGCAGGCTGTGATGGTTAGAGAGTTTAATTTTTGTAGCCCGACACCATTTCCCATGACCCAGAATCCCTTCTCACTCACGTGTGACAATCCAGAGAGCACAAGATCAGTGACTGACAAGCCGTAATGACCAACGACAGCAAGAGACACATCAGTGACATTTAGCATCTGAAGCTTAAGTTTTGCCAAGGAAAAGGTGGTGTTTGACAACAAGGATGCGATTCCTTGATCCCTGACAAGAGGACAGTTCTTGATCGAGACTGACTTCAGCTTGGAGCAGGATCGTGCAATGGCTTGAAGACCTTCATCTCCAATTCTTGAACAAGCCTCCAATGTAAGCTCACTCAAGTTAGGGCAGCTCCTAGCAATCGCTACCAAACCCTTGTCAGTGATTGTAGAGCAGCGGTTCAGGTCAAGCTTCTCAAGTTGAGTACAACCCTCGGCAATCTCCAAGAGGCCATTGTCAGTAACGGTAGATAGGTTCCACAGGGAAAGAGACCCAAGAGAAGGGCAGCTACGACCAATTGACCTAAGACCAATATCTGAAACCTTGCTAACAGAACCGCTTCCTCGAATAGACAACTTGCCAAGTCCACCACGGCCAGCTGTTCCAACAGCAATAGCAGCCAATCTAACATCAGTTGCCTTCTTCCCATCTAAACTCCTAGATAAACATCCTTCACAATCATCATCACCATCTTCAGATTTGTTGGAATTGGAAGAAACAACATCTAGCTCCTTTTGCCTGATGCTACTTACAAGCGTAAGCCAGTGTTTAGAGACAAATGCGCAAGCACTCCTCTCTTGAGGTCCAGGCAAACGCCTAAAGATCTCGAAAAGGCACTCATCTGGGAGCACATCAATAGAGACCTGCTTTTCCTCGAAAGCACTGAAGACCGTCGGTGCAACAACACGCGACCTCTTGCTTGGAGGGAAGTAGACATCGACGTAACTACCAAGCGACAACAAAAGGCTTGCATCCTTTGGATTTGGGTATATTGCTCCACGACGGTAAAATTCATTTTCACCTGTAAATACACCACAAAAGAATACAAATCAACTAAACATACAAAAACTTGAATTCCTTAATCACTATACCTATTAATTCCCAGATCCAACGAAAAATTAACTCTAGCCAAGAAACTAAAACTCAGATCTATAAGTCATCGACATACATACACGATCCTAGAAGTCAAAATCTTAATTCATCATACTGAAAACATCTAAACAACACAGAAACGCCTAAATCGAACATCTAAATTCAAATCTTCCTAAATCAAAAATCTGAGAATGAAATCGATTGATTCAAGCAAAGATTGGGGGGAAACATACCAGCGAAACTATAGATCTGAGACATGATTGAAGCTCAAAACTCCCAGGAAAAACAAAAACGCTTGATTCCTCAAGCGAAAACCCGTGGGAAAGAGCAAAAACGAAAGATCTGAAGACGATTAAGAAGAAAACAACGAAATCAGCTCCGATTACACCAAAGAACGAGATGCACATAAAGATCGAGAAGAGAGAGAGAGAGAGAGAGAGAGAGAGAGCGAAGAAAACCCTATAGAAAGGGCAAAAAAAAAAAGGTAGAGAGAGAGAAGGAGAGGGAAAAAAAAAAGGAAAAAAAGGAAATGATCGGTCAGTATGAGGTCAAGATAATGAGTTTATATACATTAGTTGAAATTTCACATGCAATGTATCTGAGCTGAGAGAGTTCGGGATCGTTAATTAATTTGTTTTATTTTATTCCCCTACACACAAAAAGTTGCTGAAATCGTTAATTAATTTGTTCGGGATCGTTATCTGAGCTGAGACCAGATTTTTTTGTTTGTTTTTTCACCCTTCAGAGCGCGTTAAGGCAAGCAATGAGGTGGTGGTGTTTGGTTACGGAGTTTATAAATCAATTGTTTTTTGTTTGCTTCCTCGAACAAACCTACTCTCTCTTTTCTTTTTTGCTTACGTTTTGTGGCCGACTTTAGAATCGTTTATGTCGTGTTTTTCTCAAGTCTCAAGTAAATCAATTCTTAGAACGATGACCAAAAAAAAGAAGTCTTAAAAATCAAACTTGTTACAACACGAACTCACTCATTATTGGGTCATGTTGAGGCATGATCAGGGGCGGACCTAGTAAAAAATATTGGTGGGTGCAGATTGCTCTTAGGTAGAATTGAACCCTCAACCTGTGAACATTTTTGAGGTGAACTCAAGCCAGTTTGCCACTTGTCTTCCTTTGTCTAATGTAAAACTTTTAAATATTTGTATAATTACTGGGGGCAGCTGCCACCACCAATATCAACGTAGGTCCGCCACTGGGCATGATTGAGTTGGATTGATTCTGATTGTATGCATGTGTTTATTAGAAGAGATTGGGTCGATGAAGATTTGTATGTATCAATGTATGCAACAACTTTGAAGATTCCAAATCCTTTATGATTCCAAATCCTTCATAACTTTCCTTTATCTGTTTGTCTGTTTTTCACTCGAGAAGAACTATTAGAGTCCAAAAGTGCTACAATTAATAGGGTAAAGATCTTTGGACAATATATGAAAAAATGACATTTTAAAAAAAAAACTAGTTTTTGGGATTAGTTAGGTACTTACGACTTTGTCAAAAAAAAAAAATTAGGTACCGATAGTTTTAGATTTTATTAGGAGTACTCTCAATTAAAAATTTTTAAAAATAATAATAAAGGAAAATAAAAGTTTAGAAACCTTTCTTTTTTAAGGACATCCTTAACACCATATGGTTTTAATGAAATTAAAATATTTAAATAATGGTCTACACTTAAGAACACACCATTCTACAGTTTTTGCATAAGACCAATTTTCTATTTCTTAAAAACAGCTGTATCCACTATTCAACATTTTTATTATTTTAAAACCCTTAAAAATATACCATGTGTTGTAGCGATGAGAATGATCTAAGCAACTTGAAAATCGTTTCTCTTGACATATGTCAGTCTCTTATAAGTTTCTTTTTTTCAGATTGATGAGGCATTTCTCTGATGTAGATGGTCTTAGGCCACATTCCTTAGAAAAAATTTCACTGGCCGGTACACATATATTTGTCATGTGAGGTTTGCGAGGAACTCTCTATACAAGGTTGTTGCTCTACAAGTGGCATTGGTTAAGTCCCAAATCTCTCTTTAGGTTAAGGACACAAAATTATAATTAAGGAAAAAAACCTAGAATCCTTATAATAACACGGATATGTTTTATGGACAAGGAACGAATCGCTACATAATAACCAATTTTTTGTTAGTATACGGGTACGATGGCGTGACTACTGCACGAGCATGAGTTAAAACTAGTTTTGACATGTGTATTTTTAATGTGAATATAATAGATTTATTCAATACTACCGGCTGGTGAACTTTTTTTAATATTTTCTTCAACTTATTTCTGTACCTACAGTCTACAGAATCCCATGTGGGAAAGAAAAAATTGAGATAAAAAGAATCAGATTTGATGAACGTAGAAATCCTTCTGCGATTGATTCATCTATATAATAATCTCCTACACCAACAAGACTCTCAGAAGGTTCCCTAATACATATCAGTTATCACCACACTGTATCAGGATTCCATATATCCAACCTTCTCTGTAAAAGAATAGGTCAAATCGTAAATGACAAATTGGAATCTGAATGTATCTGTGGAGAAGAGGACCCATTGCCCATTATAAACATATGTTATAAAATGAGAAAGTGAACAAAAGACACCCAAGTTGTCGTGGAAGCATTATCCATCCTTTTCAGTTTTCATCGCATAAACAGCCCATGTTCTTATTATCGCAATTCTTCATGTCCCGGTATCAACTAGGACATTATTTATCGTTCGAAAATCACATTAAAATTGTTCGGGATTCTACTTATATACGATCTTTTATTTTCCATTTTCCTATGTTAATAGTCAAATTAGTTTCAAATTTGTAGTTATAGACCATCAATGAAACAAACCAAAGAAACAACTGCCTAGGAACCTCCCATCATCACTAGCATGCCAACAGAGCCGTGCGGAACATAAACTGTGCCCAGAGGCGGTAAAAAAAACTTTTACAATGCATAGAAAATATAATGTCAAGAACGGTAAATACCAGTTATATAACAAAAGTAAACAATTAATTAAAAAAAATCTAACTGAAATTTTCTTCCGTAAAATATCATTAACTAAACGTTCAAAATCAACTTTTCTAAACATTTCCTTTCGCTAGACATTTACTTTAATAATGACGATAACCGGTGTTTCTGTAGACTAAATGTTCAAGTGTGGAATTAGTAACATCAATCAAAATAAAGTGAGAAAACGAGAGACGAAAGTTCTTTTGTATCGTGTGCATACATAGAAAACTGTAGAAAATAAACGTTTACCGTAATTTTATAATGTTAATTCAGTTTTTTTAAGCTTTTGACTTATTCTTTAAATCGAACGTGGCAATTAAGTGGATTTAACAATTGAAAACTAAAGGTTTAAGATAAATATACTATTTGAAATTACATGGCCGTAGTAACTAAACATAGGCCAAAGTAAAAATAAAGGTCTTCAATTTTTTTCAAAATTTTGAGGCCATAGGCCAAAGTTTATTTTGTTTACACTGAGGCACGGCTCTGCATGCCAATAAAAATTCCATAAACTTCTTGATAATAAAAGAGGCAAAAACTTAAAACTAACTATAATCTCCCTAAGACGAGGTTCATGCATTTTTAAGTTAGTGACACCATATGATAAAGATGATTATGACAAAAACTACAATAATCTAAATATTTAATGGTCCAGTACTTGACTATGGAGTTAGTGGGCCGGTTCCGCAAAAACATGCTACAATTATGTAATTTGTATGTTTAATAGACAATTTGTAGACGTAGTTAATTAATATAATCATAGCAAGTTAACGGGAAATATTCTATGTACTAATCACAATTTGTTTTGTTGTGGTCATAATATATAAGAACATACTGGTTCAACGCGTGAGGATGACTATATTCTAGGTGTGGACTTTAAGATATTGACAAAATCCAAGTCCGATTCGATGTCTTTTCGTGACTTGGCTATTGAGCAAGGCCTTTCTCATGTTCCAATTTAGCTGACGAATTAAAGAAAATAATTTCTCTGGTACAAACTTTTCCAAGCTGGATCCGAAGGTACTGATTCATCGGGATGAACTAATCGTGATTGTGTTGAAAGGCATAATTGTCTTACTGTAGCGATAGTGATGTTCTGGTTTTATACTAAACCATGTATCTAATCAAAACACAAGAGGAAAGAAAAAGATATTTTAACAGTATACTGTAAAAATACTGTCACCCGATGGATGCTTTCCAAAGACCATGGAACAAACACACTTCAAGCCAAAGAGAGACTCGGAACATAATGTAACAATAGAGAACGCGCATGAGATGTTAGGCAAATGCTTTTAGATTTGAGTATTTTAAGTCTTCCTACACAATCAAAAGTGGCTTGAGCTACAACACATCGTTGATGAATTTTTGAGTGAGTTCTTTAGGAAGTCCCATAACAGTATCAACTCCTCCCATCACGGAATCGATAAAAGGTGAAATGAGGGGATGCTCCAGCATTAAACCTCCAGCAACCTTGAAAGTGATTGCATCATCAATAAGGTCATCGATGACTTGCTCTGGTATCTCATGGAAATAAACCTCTGCTTTTTCCCACCCTCCTCTTCTAACTCCAGTTTGCAAGTTTCTTACAATAACAGATCCCACAACGCCACCGTGTGAACCAGAATAGCCTTTGATAAACTCGCGAGCTTCTTCTTTACTGGTTGGTTTTTCTCTAATGACACCTTTGTAGACAACAACAGTGTCTGCAGTAATCAACAGAGTTGGTTGATGATGATGATCTTGTGCAAACTGGCTTTCACCTCCCAGTTTCGATATAATCTCGTTTGCTTTGGCTTCAGCAACAGCTACAACCAAATCTTCAGGCTTGTCTTTCCTAATAGCTTTCTCATCAATGTCTGCAGTCACAATGGTGAAATCATATCCCATTTCAGCTAGAATCCGCTTTCTCGCCATGGACTGAGAACCCAAAATCAGCTTAAATCCTTTCTCCATCGTTTTCTTCACCATACTTCTCGTTGTTGTACTGTTAGCAGAAAGAGTAAAGAAGAAGGAATTAACAAACAAATCAAAAGAAGAGCAAAACAAAGATTTTTCCATACTGACTCTTCAAAAAATTTGTATAGCCACAAGATGACACATAAAACACCTATTATATTACTTACCACATTTACAGAGTCTGATAAGTGTAATCCTAAAAAGAATACACATTTTGTCACGCAACGTTATCCTATACCATGTAAGAAAACTCTAGAAAATTCAAACTTTCAGAATCGTTACAAGGAACAGAACAATCAGAAAGAAAAACAAATGCATTTAGGATGAAGAACTCTACCAAATTAATCTGTGACAACGATTCAGTTATAGACGCGGCAGTGGACAGATAGACGAAATCTCACAATCTTTATTACAATTGACGATGCTATATATATACTATCAGTGACCCAATAAAAATCTGCGGAACAGAAAATCTAAGAAGAGAATTTAGGGTTTTGAGATTGAGTAGAGATTCAAAACTCACCGAGGATACGAATTCGATTGCAGATGAGGGAAGCGGAAAGAAAGCTGGAGATAGCGAGTGAGAGACTGAGATAAAAACTACAACAGATGGCTGTAATTTTGGCATGATTAGTTTTTTTTTTTTTTTTTGTCGCCTGCCTAAGAATAATTAAAAAATAATACTAAAATTTTGCGTGCTAATTTTTTTATTTTATTTTTTTATGAAGATTTTATTGATGGAATGTGTTTTTTGAGTTATACAGAGCCAAAAGGATCAAATCCGATAATTATACCGGAACGAGATTTGAAGCTATTAACCAGTGCAAAATATTTTAGAATCTTCTTCTACATCCAAAAACGTTTTGATGAGGTTGGTTTAGTTCGAAATTAATTAACTGTAGTAGTTTTTCTTTTTCAAATTATACAGTTCAACAAGCTATTTTTCTAACTTAAATGAATGGTAAGTCTTTAACCATCTAAAAAGGCTTATAACTATTTGTAGAGAAAACGTTAATTAACAAAACAATAACACTAAATAGCATATTATAAAAAAAAGATGAGTTTTTAACAGGTACATGAATCTAAGTCCGGCTCTACACATGTGCAGGAAGTGCATTTGCACAAGTTCTATGTAATTTTTGTTATTTTTACACTAAAACTAGAATCTACATTTTTTTTTTTTTTTTAACATGAAAATAAGGGTCTATTTTTTCTTTTTAGCTAATGATACTTCAAAATATTGAGCTGGCCCAGTCAACAAACCCCGTCTGGACTGTCACTCGAAGTAACCCACCCAACAAACGAACGTTGCGACAACTATAATAGCACCACCAATAAGAATACAACAACGTAAGAGGGACGCACCATTGCAAAAACTGTCGCGACGTGAGTGAGATTCACGCGCTCTGATCTAAACGTTGACTCTTTGTTTCATAGTTACTCTTAAATTCCCTTTATTCACTTTTCATTTCTTCATTGCAAGTTTCCAATTAATTACTCTAACTAATAGCTTTAGGGATTCGCAATTAATTTAAGGCAACGTAAACTAAAAGGAGTTTGGCAAAAACCAGTCATTTCAGAAAACAACATTAATAACGGGTATTAAAAATACATAAATACCGTGTATATATAACTCATAAATCTATACTATTAAAAAGGAAGCATTTTTAATGAGTAGACATAGAGTTTGAAATTATTACAATGAAATGCCACTCAAATAGGAATAAGAGTATGTATAATCCTTGAAACCAAACAGATTAATATTAATTAGAGCCAAACAGATTAATATTAATTGTATTAACCGAAAAAACTTAAATGATATAACACATAAAATCGGGTGCAGTTATAACCTACCATAAAAAAACAGAAAGATTAGGAAAAATAGAATAAAATCAGTGTCCCTTAAAAATTGCAAACTACCTTAATTAATATCTAAATAATTAAATTAAAATCATTAGTCTTCAAATCTTGAATACGTGGGATCCTTTGTATTCGAATGAGGAAATAATCCAAATGGTTCAACATATTTTTTAGCCAAAAATAATGCAGTTATATATAAAAAAACACAACATAAGGAAATTATAATAAATTCAAAATCCCATATATTTAATACGTACTAAAACTATAAGATCAAAATATATAGTCCGAATTGTTTGTGAAAAATACATACTATTGTAAAATCAATTCTAGCATCGCTGGATCATAATTTTCTTACAATAGGATTTGAGATTATTACAATAAAATGCCACTATAAATATAATAAGGTGTAATTGTATAGTAGATTTGTCTCTCCATCCATACAACATATAGCATAAGGTGTAGACATGTATGTCCCATAATGAAAATGTTTCATAATACAGGTTATAAACTAATTACAAATTGTAAATTCACATTATCTGCTATATCTTTATTGAATTTGTGTGTTATTTAAATTCTGTCAATCAAACAAAACAAAACAAAACGATGTTTACGCATTTAAGAATGAAATAGAATTTTTTATTTTAATTTTATGTATCACAAAAACATTTCCATAGATATTTCTATTTTTGAAAATAAAAAAACATATATATATACATTGACAAACTATTCCTGATAAAATAGAAGAAGGGACGGGTTTGTTATATATTTAAAATCTCCATATACTTATTTATTTCAAATATCATGACTAATTATAACGGGTATAAAATAAGAACGTGTAATTTAAAGAATAAAAAACATTATAATGTAAAAAAATTGGGTAACAAGTTTCAGTATAAACTTTTTTGGTAGCTATATTCAGTTCTCAAAATCTCACTAATTTGAGTATGCGTCAACTTCGAAACGGGTACATGTCTAATTTACGATGATTATTTCAAAAATTTTGAGTAGATTTGAATATTTTAAGAGTATTTCATCATAATGTCTTACCTCGACTCTTCAAATATATCTTACATATTAGAAAAAAATTATTTATTGAAATGCCTGTTACTCTTAGGGTTTACAAATTCAAGCAAGGCGAATGCATATATTACTCATTTGGTTTCTTGGAGGGAGTTTTTGACGGGCCAAAAAATATTAAATTTGTTACACAAGCGCTTTAGTAATACTTTAGGTCAATATTCTATCAAAAAAATTAAATTTTTAGCGTTATTTCCGGTTTGATAGTTCCCGGGTTTAACAATAATTAATCTAATCGATCACTCATTTGATTCTTATTTGATCTGGATCTACCATCACATCAATCCAAATTTCTTCGTGAAACCGCTATTATTTCAACCTAATATTCACAAAATGAATATAACAACCGATCTTAGTTTCAGTTATTGATTTTATATGCTCTAATTATATACCTATGGAAAAGCAGTACTCTCAACTATGGTGTATGAAACTATTTTTACATTTTTTTTTACATATAGATTGATTTGTCATATATTACTTTCAAATATATTATTTTATTACAGTTTACAAACTAAAACTAACTAACATTTTCAAAATAAAACAAACTAACACTTTCAAAATAAAAACTATATACAAACATATTTTATATAATTTTTTTTTGATACGTACATAATATATTTTAAACTTTATAGCAAACTTAGTTTATGAAATCAATTCCGCACGTACGTGCGGGTCTGAATCTAGTTTGATATAAATATTCTTTCGTTTCAAAATAGTTGTTGTTAGAGACTTAGTGAGGGTTATAATGGTTTAAGATTTGAATAGAATTTTAAAAATTTTAGATATTATGTAGAATCTATTGTTATTAGATTAAGATTTTGTTAAACTTTGTTAAAGTTTAGTGTTATTAGTTTGTGATTTGTAAAAAATCATTTAAAATCTTAACAAATTTGGGCTATTGGATTCAGACTTTTATAAAGTCATTAAAAATTCTGTGTTATTCAATTAAAACAAAAGAATGTAGAATTGTTAATGAGTTCAATTATTATGTTATTGGTTCATGATTTTATGCATTTTCTTTACAAAATGAAATCATGGAAAATATCATAAAAATACAGGGATTGTTTGGAGGACTTTACAAGATTTTAAAAAACTAATCAACACAACTCTCTAGCAATCTTTAACAATTTTTCACTTATTCATTTTAATGATTTTATTGAACTCTTCAAAAATATTCGTAAATCTCAAACCAATACCATCCCTTATTAATTATTATTATTTTAGTGTCTTAACCGATAAAAAATAGAAAATATATAAATAAAAGTTAAACATAAATCATACTGTAATAGTTTTTTTTTTAATTTGTGTAAAAAGTCTTTAACGACAACTAATTTGAGTCGAATGCAGTAAATTATTTATTGACTTATAATCATTTTATTTATTGACTTATAATCATTTTAAAAATTAAATTGTAAGTCTTTTTAAAATTGATGGTAAATCAATAAATCATTTATTCCCAAAAATGTTAATTTGACTAAATTAGTTAAGAAAAAATCATGTTCCTTTCTGTGAGTTTTCCGCAACACTAAGAAAACCATGAAATTAAACAATTTTGTATCACATTTACAAAACGTAATTAACTAAAAAGAGCTCAAAAACAAAACATTTTTTACATAATTTCTTAATTAAAAATGACTATTAAAGTAAAAAAAAAAAAAATACACTAGAAAACAGAGAATTATACATGGATCCCACAAATATGCCAATCGTCAAGTAATCGCGCACCTTTTCGCCACGTTGCATACAAAGTCACGTAAGCCCTTCCTCTTACATTTACACCAAACTCAAAGTCTCTTCTTCCCCCAACCCAAACCCAAAAACACAAGAGAGAGAGACTCTTCTAACGTGCGCAGCTCTCTCTCCCAAATCTTATCCTACGCCGCACCACCCATCTTCTTCGTCCGGCGAGAAAACCACCACCACCATGGGGAAAGGCCGTGCTCTTTCCGACGGAGTGATAAAGAAGATCATCCTCTCATACACCTATGTCGCAATCTGGATCTTCCTCAGCTTCACAGTCATCGTCTACAACAAGTACATCCTCGACAAGAAGATGTACAATTGGCCATTCCCAATCACTCTCACCATGATTCACATGGGCTTTTGCTCTTCCTTAGCCGTCATTCTCATCAAAGTCTTCAAAGTCGTCGAGCCTGTCTCAATGTCTCGCGAGACTTATCTCAGATCCGTCGTACCAATCGGCGCGTTGTACTCACTCTCCCTCTGGTTATCAAACTCTGCTTACATTTACCTCTCCGTCTCCTTCATCCAAATGCTCAAAGCCCTTATGCCTGTAGCGGTTTACTCGATCGGGGTCTTGTTAAAGAAAGAGACTTTCAAATCTCAGACTATGACTAACATGCTCTCGATCTCCTTTGGTGTTGCTATTGCTGCTTACGGTGAAGCCAAGTTTGATGGTTGGGGTGTTTTCCTTCAGCTTGGTGCTGTTGCTTTTGAAGCTACGAGGTTGGTTTTGATTCAGATCTTGCTTACTTCTAAAGGAATCAACCTTAACCCTATCACTTCCCTCTATTACGTTGCTCCTTGTTGCTTAGTTTTCCTCTCTGTTCCTTGGATCTTTGTTGAGTTCCCTGTTCTTAGAGATACTTCGAGTTTCCACTTCGATTTCGTGATATTTGGAACCAATTCGGTTTGTGCGTTTGCTTTGAATCTTGCTGTGTTCTTGCTCGTTGGAAAAACCTCTGCTTTGACCATGAATGTGGCTGGTGTGGTTAAAGATTGGCTCTTGATTGCATTCTCCTGGTCTGTGATCAAGGACACGGTCACACCTATCAATCTGTTTGGGTACGGACTTGCTTTCTTGGGTGTTGGATATTACAATCACTGCAAGTTGCAGGCGTTGAAGGCTAAAGATGCACAGAAGAAGGTTCAAGCAAGTGATGAGGAAGCTGGGAAGCTTTTGGAAGAGAGGGAAGCTGAAGCTAAACGAAGCGAGACTCAGGATTGATCTGATCTTGATCTGATTCAAGAATGCAATTTTCAGGGAATAAGAGCTTCAAGGGGTTACATTTTGGAAGAGATTTTTGGATTTTGCTTCTTCATCATAGGTAATGCATTATCATTGTCGGTGTTGTTGGTCTACGTTTTTTAGTTTTGGGATTATATTATTTAAGTTATGGCTAAATTATATTACATAGCAATTGATGGTTTTTAGAGGTTTCATGAATCTTTGAACTCCATTGTATCTTCTTTGGTTTTTTTACTTTCACGTTATGAACCTATCTATTTGGGTAAAACAATTGTTGTAGTAGTAAACTTTTGTTAAATGTCAAATTGAAATTCCCTTTTTATTTCTTCTTTCTCCAATGAAACCGTTCTATGTTGAAAGTCAAAGGATGGTCATTGCAAAAGATGTTTCAGTACTTCATGGGTTTATGTGGGATCTTTAGGAAGCAGGATCCACAATTTCAGGCGATAAATAACCATACCGACGTTACAATAAAATGTATGTTACATCATCATCATATGATTACAATGGTCTCATTTAACCTCTCCAAAGATCCTTACTATAGAGTCTAGTCGTTTGGCTTAATGTGCATTGTCACCTCAACAAGTTTTTGTCCTAGATAAAGGAACAGGCCAAGCAGGTGTTACATGCTAAACTATAAAACATTCAAACAACTCACGGGATTAGGCTTTGCTCAACAACGAATATTTGGGAACTTCCAACACATTCGGATCTATTCACGTTTTTGGCATATAAAGCTGTTTGGGTTCCAGAACAGAATTCCTAAAGCATGCATTGGGTTTGTCGTCTTCTTGTAAATCTAAATAGCTGTCCTGACTCTAGGCAGAATTTTCTATATGAGAATTGCATACATACGCTGGTTCTATTCTACTACTCAGCTCCCGTGATACGAACATACATTTTCCACATATCTCTATAACTAATGTTTCGTGTTATGTTATTTTATTTGGTTTCATATCCGATAGATTTCAAAACTTTGCGAAGTAGTTCTATTTGATTTTAAGTGGGATCTTATACTAGCTCAACTGGTATACTAGTTTACGGACCAGACCGGACCACATCGAGTTCGGCAGATTGGCATATCCTAGTTTTGAGTTTTGACATTTACCAACTCACAAAAAGGAATATCTATACGGACATTAATAAGCCAAATCAGCAATCCAACAAACGGTCCATATTGCACTACGTGGCTCTCATATGAGACGTCCACGTCGATACCAACCTATTAATACCGTTCTAAATCTTTCACTTTCGTTTCAGAAACAGTAGTAGTAGCTTAACCGTGATCGGAAGCTTTAAGAAGAAACCACAAATCGGAGTCTGAAGCAAATTATGCCTAATGTTTCTCAGATCTCTAATATTCTACGTCTAGGGTTCTCCTCCAGAAGACAACTCTCTAATGGCCTACACTTCGTTGCTCGTTCCTATACCACCTCTGATCCTCCCAAACCATCAGGTCAGTACCTTAATTGAATCTTCTTCCAATTCGGTTGAGAATTATGCAATTGAGATATAATGTTATTCGCTCCTTATCAGGAGGCCCACTGACGAGTTACAGTAAGTTAGTGGAGCAAGGGAGACTACAACATGATCCGTACCAAGAGAAGGTCGTTTCAGCATTCGAAAATTTGTTTGGAAGATTGGAACATTTCGAGAAGGAAATGGAACATTATCATGTAAAATTTACGCTTTAGGATTTGTGGGAATTTAATTCAGTTCGTCTGCGTTTATGTGTACAATTTTGGTTTTTACAGGTGAGATTAGCAGAGTGGGAGAAGAGGAGAGAGGAAGAGCGAAGAAAGCTAATGGTGGAAGAAGCTGAGAAGAAGGAAGAAGATGGAATGTGGGCTTCTATGAATAAGCATGGACAAAAGCTTTTGGGAAGATGGGTCTTAGGGTGAGGTTTTTTTTATCAATGTCATCTTCTTTTGTTTGTTTCTTCTTCTTTTATATATGGTTTTTTGTATCTTTCTGGGGGAGTGTTTTAGGAGAAGACAGATGAATGTAGAACCTGGAGTTGGTAAATGGGTATCATACCTCAACCGAGAGAGAAAACTGGACTCGATTGTGGGTTCTCGTCCTGCAGTACCACTAGCTCCGAAAGGATTATATATCTATGGAAATGTAGGATGTGGTATGTTAATGGATGCTACATTATTGCTATTATTGTTTCCTTCATATAAGTCTTTAATATATACTGTATAGCGCGATATGGTTAACTTAGTTGAGACCATGTTTGGTGTTTTCATGTAGGCAAGACTATGCTGATGGATATGTTTTATGGCGCTACTGATGGGATTATCAGACATAGGCAACGGTTTCACTTTCATGAAGTGTGTGAGCCTTTTAGAGGTTTCTTTATGTTTCTGGCTAAGTAACTTAATATAAACTTTGATGTTTTCCATTTCATTTGTCTGTAGGCTATGCTGAAGATAAATGAACAAATGCACAAGTATTGGAAGGAGAATGGTGCCGAAAAGGCTTCGCAATACAGCATTTCGAAATGGATTATGAACCTTCCTGTTGATGAAAAAGTTAAGGAATGGCTAGCTGGAGAAGAATTTTATAAGCAGCAACTCCAAATGAAGCACATTCTTCCAGCTGTGGCTGATAAGTTTCTCGTTGATCAGCAATCGACTAAAAAAGGAGCCAGCATCCTCTGCTTTGATGAGATTCAGGTAATTTTGAATACATGAAACTATTAAATAAACTACAATATCCTTAGTCATTCTTCTAACAATAGATTGTTGACTATGAGAAATTAAGGAAGTGTTTAAAACTTGGCTCGCTAATTACTTGTTACTCTGAAGTCATAAAGCCAATTCAGTGTCTAACTTAGTTGAGACTGTACTTGCTATCTTTTGGCATCAACTGAACTGCAAATAGTGTTCATTCTTCCCATAACTTGGAATTTCTTGCATCTTCTGTTACAGACAGTTGATGTATTTGCTATTGTGGCCTTATCTGGAATTATGAGCAGATTGTTGACTACTGGAACTGTTCTTGTGGCCACCAGTAACCGAGCACCACGGGAGTTGAATCAGGTTTCTTTTCCTTCTTCTCTTTAACTGATTTCATGGAAGACATCTATCTTCTTGAGAACGCAGTGTTTTGCGCCAAGTCACTAATTCTCTCGCTGATGTTGTTGGTACAGGACGGAATGCAGAAGGAGATATTTGATAAGTTTATCTCTAAATTGGAGAAACATTGTGAGATAATCTCAATTGGAAGTGAAGTAGATTACCGCCGAGTTGCAGCCAAAAACTCAGTTGAAAATGTGTGAACCACATATTCTTTACATTGTTTATTGCTGTGTTTTTTTTTTTTGCTTTTGTGTGACGAAATTCTAAATGTGCATTTATAGGTTCACTACTTATGGCCTTTGAATAATGCTGTTCTGGAAGAGTTTGAGAAAATGTGGTGTCAGGTCACTGAAGAGTCCGGTGGAGAAATAACTTCTGCGACTCTCCCAGTGATGTTTGGAAGGTACTAATGAGAAAAGTGGTTTTTCTTTTTGTTATGGATCAAATTAAATCACAATGGGTTTGTTTTTTACATTCGAGTATCATGTGGTGTATCCATCAGAACAGTGGAGGTTCCTGCAAGCTGTAATGGAGTGGCAAGATTCACATTCGAGTATCTATGTGGTCGACCTGTAGGTGCAGCAGATTATATCGCAGTGGCCAAAAACTATCATACAATCTTTATCTCTGATATTCCAGCAATGAGCATGGAAATACGCGACAAGGTATAATCAAAATCAAGATTTTGGCTTTTGAGGTCTGTGGATTCGGATTCCTTCCTCTAAGGGATTTTAATGTTCTCAGGCACGTAGGTTTATAACCCTTGTTGATGAGCTATACAACCACCATTGTTGTCTTGTCTCATCCGCAGAGACACCTATCGATGAGTTGTTTCAAGGAACTGCAGAGGGAACTCTTTTTGACCTGGAAAGGTAAGAACACACAATTGACGAGTGGGAAATTTGGTTTACTCTTTGATTCTGTTCAGGTTATTTGGTTTTACCAGCTTTATTGAAAGTTTTGGTTTTTGGTTTGGATTTAGTTGGTTGATCATTTTAATTTGGTTATGGCTTAATCAGTTTGGTTTATTATATGCCAATCCCCTAAACGGCACATAAATTTATTGGAAACTTGCAGCTTCCAGTTTGAGACAGAGACCGAAGATTCAAGATTAAGGCGAGATGTGCTTGCAGAAGGTAGCATAAGTGCAGCTGGATCGCCTTCTTCAATTGTATCAATGCTTTCTGGCGAAGAGGAAATGTTTGCGTTTGCTCGAGCAGTAAGTCGTTTCTCACTTTTTTTCCATCCGAAAAAGTGGTTTAGAGTATTTGGTAAAATTATGTTAAACGGTGGGTGCAGGCGTCGCGGTTGATTGAAATGCAGACACCATTGTATCTCGAAGGAGTTCGTTTCTTGCATCCTTATTTCCATCAACAGAAGTAAATCAATAATAACAAAATGAATAATTTACTTACATATTGCGCCATTAAATTTTTCCACTGTGATTATTGTTTGGCAAAACTGACCAACCAAAGGTTTTCTTATATACTAAGGCGATTCATGAATAAAAATGTTCTTTTACTTTTGACGTTCCATCACAAAACGTCTGTACTGGGAGTAACTCACTCTTTTAGTTTTCTTATGTTTAGACTAATCTGTCAAGTAATTTTCTGTTGTACCCCCCCCAAGGAAATCAAAACTTACAAATAGACTAATCTGTCAAGTAGATTCACTTGCGCCTTGGACCAAGAAAAATAATTTTCATGTTAAGATTACAATAGTTATGATCTAAGGTTATGATAGACGCACGTGACTGTTATTATGCACCTACCAACGAGTCCATTGGAATGGGATATATGGGAAAAGTCAAATTAGATGAATGGGATGTGTTGCAAAAAGTAGTAAAATTTGTTTCTGCAGTTTAACCACAAAACGCAAATAGTAAAAGTGTAAAAATTCACAAATAGTTGACTTTTCTAAATTAATCCCTCATTTTTTTTAATCCGGTTTATAACCTTTTTTATTTTTATTTTGTTGACATCACTATGTGTAACATATTTATCTCTTGCAAAAAAACAAAAAAAAAAACAAAAAAAACATACATACTTCATAGTTATATACTGGCACCGTTTGACCAATTTTGACGAATTTTCAATTTTCAATCTTCGTTAATAAATAAAAAAACATGGAAAGAAAGTACATAAAACGAATAAATCATAGAAATTAAAATATAAATACCTAAAGCAGCCTCCGCCCCCAACCACTCACCCGTTCAAAAGGCCAAAAGCTGCAACCAGCAGCTGTATAGTAAAACCCTAACAAGGGTCTCGACGAAAGCGACAACAACCGCAATTTCGTCTCAACCCTAAACACTCTCTTCGTCGTCACCTCGATTTCCGTCGTACCCTTTTCGCCAAAATCTTCACTTTCTTATCCTTCACGAAGATGTGGATGTCGTGAATACGTGATCAGCCTCGGGGGAACGAAGACTGTCTGTCATTAACCATTATTAAATTCATAAGCTTCATACGAGAGAAACTGTAATTCATATGGGCAAGACTGGAATCCAGTTGTTCGACGACACGAGGAATGGGTTTTTCTCCGTATCCGATTTGGGATCTGATTGGAGCAGCAGTCTACAGAACCCTAACTACCGTCCTGTTGGTGGATTGTTCGCTAGTGTTAATCAGTTAGGAGCTGGATTCGGTTCAGGACTCGGATCCGGATCTATTTCGTCTCCGGATCCTCCAAACAGAGGAGGCAACAACAACAGTAGCTTCGCTGCCCAGCTTAATGATTTGTGCACAAAGTACTTGCCTTTTAAAGAAGATGAGGTGGAAGAAGAAGAAGTGATTGGTGAGAAGCGTAAGAAGAAAGGAGGGTTGAACTTGAAACTGAAGCTTAAGATCTCTAATCCTTCGTTGCGGCGGCTGTTAAGTGGAGCTGTGGCCGGAGCCATTTCGAGAACGGCTGTGGCTCCTTTGGAAACCATTAGGACTCATCTAATGGTGGGAAGTGGTGGTGACTCTACCACCGAAGTCTTTCGTGATATCATGAAGCAAGAAGGATGGAAAGGTCTATTCCGGGGAAATTTGGTCAATGTGATTCGAGTCGCACCTGCTCGTGCCGTTGAGGTACCAATGATTTGATTGTAGAATAGCTGTGGAACTTTAGATAATTTGTGAATTGGTTCGGCTTGACAGTTTGTGTTGTATTGTTAATATGGAGCTCAAGCTCAAGTCAGAATTTGGCTAAGCAGTATTTGATTATTAGTTAATTTCAACAGTTTTTAGTAAATGCTAATGAGCCAATGGTAACTTCTCTTTCAACTCTGTTCAGCTTTTTGTATTCGAGACTGTTAACAAGAAGTTGACTCCAAAGCTCGGAGAAGACTCGAAAATACCCATCCCAGCTTCATTGCTTGCTGGTGCCTGTGCTGGAGTTAGCCAGACACTCTTGACATACCCCCTCGAATTAGTCAAGACCCGCCTTACAATTCAGGTTTGCTCCATAAAGTTTCCATAGTTTCTTTTTTCGTAAAAATGGTATTGAGAAGAGGTCATTTGCAGTCAACGTGAGACATACTTTGGCAAAATGTAATCAAACTCTTGCTGTGGAAGGTATTTTAGGGTTATAGAACAGATGGTATATTGTAAGGGCGGATAGAGTTTTTGACATCGGCCACTAATGTGTCTTCAATACAATTTTGTAGAGAGGTGTGTACAAGGGAATAATGGATGCGTTTGTCAAAATAATAAGGGAGGAAGGCCCGACAGAACTTTACAGGGGTCTTGCCCCGAGCCTTATAGGAGTGGTTCCATATGCAGCGACAAACTACTTCGCCTATGACTCGTTAAGAAAAGCATACCGTAAAATGGTAAAGCAAGAGAGCATTGGGAATATTGAGACTCTTTTGATAGGTTCTTTAGCTGGTGCACTATCAAGTACTGCAACTTTCCCCTTGGAGGTTGCTCGGAAGCATATGCAGGTGGGAGCAGTTGGTGGGAGGGTGGTTTACAAGAACATGTTGCATGCTTTGATACGCATACTCGAGCAAGAAGGTATTGGAGGTTGGTACAGAGGGCTTGGACCGAGTTGCTTGAAGTTGGTTCCTGCAGCTGGAATCTCCTTCATGTGTTATGAGGCGTGCAAGAAGATACTGGTTGAGAACAACAACGAAGAAGCCTGAGCTGAGCTCTATTGTTACAACTCACATGAGTACTTTTGGGTTCGATCAGACTAACACGATGGCTCTGGTGAACCAAATTTGGTCCTGGTTGATGATTCTGCAACCATCTGAGAATGGCCTTGTGCCATTTGAGATTCACAGTTGAGGAGATTTGAGTTTTAAAATTTTGGGCGGGCACATTATTGATTCAATTGGAACTAAACATCCAAAAGATTCACTTTTTTTTTTTGTTTCGTTTTGGTTCATGTATTGTTATGGATCTGACATAGTTTTGTTTTAATTCTTTTCGTTGGCTCAGTTGAGTTTGAACTACAGTATTTACATCCGTAACCAACGACGACTTTTTCAATAAAGAAAAAGATTAATACAGGTAATCATATCATTGGGTTTATTATAGTAACTTCCCACAAGACCAATAGATTTCCTATACTCATCACACACACTCATTTATAGATAGGGGTAAAGCATGACACTGGGCAGGTCACTCACCCATGAAATTGTTGCTCCCAACCCCAGTAGTGGAAATGAAGGGGTTGATTCGGACCCAAAGTAATGAGAAGACGGATGCAAGAAGCGCAGACCAGACAATGACAATGGTCGGAGTTCGGTTCTGTCTTCCCAAAAGACCCTTCAAGAAAGGGTAAAGATGAGCAACAACCCAAAAAGCAAAAAAGAGCTTTCCCAAGAGCGGTCCTCATGATTGGTACCCAGTGTTTATGGCATAAGAGACACCAGCCACAATACCGACAAGGTTAACAAGTAAGATAGTGGTTGGTGGGATGAGAAGAGATGTCCATTTGAAGACGTAGAGCTCTGCAAAGTCTCCATCTTCATCAGATGCTTTTGATGTGACCGTGAAGTTTGTGTCTATCCCTGCAAACACTTTGAGTAGACCTTGGAACACTGCGAAAAGATGAGCCGAGGTTCCACCAATTACCCAAAACTGCTCGTTCCTCCACCAGTCTTCAAGGGCCACACCACTCCATCTGAGCTCCAAGACTGCTGATGCGTAGATGGATATAAATAGAAGTATGAAACACCAGGTTGCAGAGTTGCTTATCTGCAAATTAAGAACAAACTGTAGTGATGAAAAAAACAATGCAATTTCGGAAAGTGAACTGCATTAGATGGATGAACACCAGGTCTTACCTCAGGTATAATGAACTTGTTGGTGATGAGGCAAAAAGCTGGAAGCATACAATAGGCAAGGAGCGGGATGGATGTAATTGGATAGACAATGGTATTGACATAAGCAAGTCTTTCCAAGAGTTTCAACCTTCCATTATAGCCGTACCATATAGGGCAATGTCTGCTGAGCAGAATCTCGATAGATCCCAAAGCCCATCGAAGAACTTGGTTCAAACGATCAGAGAGATTGATGGGTGCAGATCCCTTAAACGCAGGGCGTGAAGGCACGCAGTAGATCGATGTCCAACCCCTCGCATGCATCTTGAACCCAGTGAGAATATCTTCTGTCACAGAACCGTAGATCCACCCGATCTGAAACCCAAAAGATGAACAAGTTATATCAGACAGAGAACAAAAATACTGGCTTTGTTGTTTGGACTCTGACCTCTTTCCCCCATGCAGTCTTGGCCTCATAACCACAGCTTATGACATGAATCGCCTCCTTCAGAAGAGTTGTTGGGTTGGTTGTCGGTGGAAGACCTCCTTTTTCCATGAAGGTTGCCGCAATAAATACCGGCGACTGACCAAAACGCTTCTCTAGACTTTTCTGGGAGACTAGAGATATCTCATCATCATAGCCTGCAAGAACAAGAATGTTTTATAATGAATTGCCTTATAGCATGCGCAATATGTTTTCACGCAGAAGTCGTGGGACACAGACAGACCTTCAACACCCTCGTCAATGTCTTCCATATTGAAAAGTGGAGTACTGGAGTCACTTCTCTTGATGCTTCTATTTTGTTCATAGTGATATTTCTTGCTACTCGTTCCTGTCTTCCTTGAGCCGAAACAGCTTTTTACAATAATATTAGGTTCGAGATCTTCCTCTGTTAGCACAGGATCATATCCATACAGGGCCTGCCTGTTGAAACAACAACCAGTACCCACATACACAGGACCCTGGATACCATCCAACCCCTTCAAGTTAATCTGCAACACATAATACAAATCTGAGTCAGCTCAAGTGGACAAGAAATGGTCGAGAAGAAAAATAAAAAAACACTGATTGGAATTGAAGAGCTAAACTTACGTCAAAGAAGACAATATTTCTGTTGGCGTATCGATCATTCAAGTCAATGCCGTCGAAACGCTGTGGAAACTGCACATAGCAGCACTTTTTTCCGATTGCAGGGTCCATCAAGAAACACATGGCTTCCTTAACCGCCTTGCTGTTGTTGAAGTAGTGATCACAATCCACGTTCAAAAGATATGCCCCATTAGTAAGAACAGCAGAAACACGGATCTGCCGAATGTATGAAAAGCTCGATTAGGAGAAAGTAAAAGTAATGGACTAAAGGCGATGTAGTCATATCAGAGCATTTTGTAATGGATAAAACGAACCAGGGCATTCATAGCTCCAGCCTTCTTGTGGTGCTGAAATCCAGGACGCTTTTCACGGGACACATAGATGAGCCTAGGTAGCTCATTTCCTTCAGTATCCAATCCTCCGCTATGGCCTAAGAAAACCTGAATTGAAATAAAATCCTTAGCATCAACACACATTCTACAATAGTCCATCAACGAGAAGTTGAATAAAGGGAACGCCTTGTACTAGTGTACCTGAATCATTCCAGGATGGTCTCTAGGGTTGTTACCAGGCCAGGGTGTACCATCCTGCATTGTCCAGCCATCTTCAGGCATCTTCTGTGCTTTAGCGACGAGGATATTGATCCTCACTTTAAACTCCTCATACTCTCTCTGTCAGCATGACATAAAAAAAAAACATGACATTCACTCTTTAGTCTTGTAAATATGTTCAATGGATAAAACAAGTGGAAGCTATTAATGACATTATAGTAGTCCAGTTGACCTTCATTGCACGTCTCTCTTTGACAAAAGAAGGTTGGATCTTGTCCTTCAAGTAATCTATCTTCTGGGAAAAATAGAACTCAGGAGCTCTAGGTTCAATGTTGAATTTTTTGCAAAAAGGTACCCATTTCTTTGCAAACTCAGCCGTTTCAGAAAGGGCTTCAAAAGTAAGCATAGCTGAACCATCATCTGAAACATAACAGGCAACTTTATCGACTGGGTAGTCCACAGCAAGAATTGAGAGAACGGTGTTTGCTGTTACAAGAGGAGGCTCTTTCATTGGGTCCACCGTACTAACAAATACATCCACAGGAGCTAGCTGTGATGGTTCACCATCTCGATCGTATCTGCAATTAAAAAAAAAAAATGACAAGTAAAAAAAAGTTCAAATGCCAAAAAACAAAACACTATAGAAGTTCTTATTCTCAAATGCACTGTTACATAATCACACATTGCAGATATTTAACAACCAATAATAAACATAGAAAGACCAACCTTAAAGTAAGCCTGTCAAGAAAAGTCTCCCTGTTAATGGGATACCATTTTGGAAACTGATCAAGAAGCCAAGAAAAGGCAAACCATATCTCACAAATAACTGAGGTCAACCATAAGGGATATGCATCTTTCACCGGATGAGTCGTACGATAATGCAAGAAGACTCCCAAAATGATGAGCCGGAGAACTATCACTATACGATAAGGTGTCATGCGAGAGGATGGGAAATGAACCACACGGCTCATAGGAAGCCGAGCATCATCAACCCTGTAAGTACAAGATCCATCAATAAACAGATACAAACAGTTCATGCAGATTGAAAACTAAACCAACAAAGTTCTTGTATCCAGCACTTTTAAAACTTACATTTGGAGTTCTTCACCATTTGACCCTGTCCCTTCAAGTTCTCCTCCCTTCCCTTCATGGTATTTACCAGTCATCTGTAACATATTCTTCTCCTGCTTCATCTTCCAACCTTCGATCCTTTCTTTCCAGTCAACATTCCCAAGTCCATAAGAGTTCAAGTCTTTTGATGGGTGCAGGATTCTTACAGGCACTGCATATTTGTATTAAACATGTGAAATCACAATCTGTAGAGTGTTGAGGGTCAAACACAAAACAGCAAAAGTTGATACATACCAGGTATCTGTGGGTCAATACAAGGAGACATAGCAGGTTTCCTATCCGGCGTAGTAATCTCTCCAGAAGCCTAAGTATAGAACATGTCAGTAAAAAAATTGATGCTGTGAAACATTTTATCAACGTTAGAAGACAAATGATAAGTTACTCCCTACCGGATGGCCATGAGTAAGAAGAGAAACTTGTTGAGATTCAAGTCGAGATGATGAAGAGAACTCTCCAGCGCGATCTGGGAGTCTTGCCTTGTTGTTTTCCTGGGTATAACCAAACTCATTCTCGATATCATCAGCATCATCCTCTTTTCCATCTCTTTCAACTCCAGGACTCCCTATTACCAATAAAATGTGTCAGAAATTGAAAAAACAAAGAACTAATAATTCAGAGAGACAACCAGAAGACAATAGCAAAGTATACTACTGATCAATCTAGACTTGCATTGCGGGCAGCACAGAGTTCCATCTTTCCTCTCATACTCATAACAAGATCGACACAAAGGGAAGCCACATTCAGTACAAGAGACAAAGACATTGCCAGTTTCAGTGAGTCCAACATCATCACCACAGATATGACAAATCAGCCCATTCAGATTTTTCAAGGGTTTCAGCTGCACTTTGAGCACAAAACGATGTTAGAAAAGGAGGAAAAACAGAAACAAATTATTATTGGATCTTAACCAAATCATGTTACAAGAACCATCTCCAAGTTATTAGATATATCAAAATTTTGGTAACTTTCAATTAAAGTTAATAGATATTATTTTTGTGACAGAGCAGAAGTTATCTACAGAAACTTTAAGATAATATTAGTCACGGTCGCAATCTGTGAACTAACGAAACATGATTAAGCTAGATTATATCTAAACATGACCAAATCTTTACAGACAAGAACAGAAATGTATTCAGAGTGAGTGAAGTCTATCCAGGAAAAGTTCAAAATTTTGAGCTTCCACTAGTCAATTGTGGTTCAAAAACCAACCAAAGAAACAGAGATATCTGAATTAAAACCCTAAAGCAAAAAAAGAAAGAAAGAAAGAAGAAATCAACCCCATCATCAGAATCGTCTCTGTTCCGAACAAACTCATTTCTCCGGTAAGAACCGGCAACCATGCCGGCGTTTTGCACCATCAATTTAAGCGGCAAAAGAGAGAAGTAACACAGAACCCTAGAAAATCGCCGTAGTAGATACAATGCGGAATTTAAAGAGTTCTTGTGACTATGGTCTATGTCCACTGCTCTCTCACACTTGTCTCTTCACCTCATTACCTCTGGCTTCCACTTCTAGTAGTGTCCACTTTTATGTTTACGTTTCCATATTGTTTCTGTAATAAATTCTACTCTTGGGAATTAAATATTTCAGACGTCAGACCGTTCTAAGTCGCTGTCAGTGCCATAACATAAGGTTAGCCACCACCCACCACTACCTTAAAATCAAACAAAACGATAATTTAATACAAGATGCCAATAAAGGAAAACTATAATTAGATGGAAATTATAAAGATAGACACGTCACATTAGTCCTTAATAGGAATACGTATATGATACCGATGGGTCACCAAACCATCGTAATTAAACAGCTAACATTAGTATGATTATTATTAGGTTTTTTTTTTTTTAACTATTCTTTCGTTAATTTGAAAATTCGGCATCTAAAACTTGTACATTTTTCATTGTTCAAAACAACTTTTAATAAATTACTAGGTTAGCACGGATATATTGTTGGATGAAAGATATAATTAAGATATGATCAATCAGATTAAATACACATTTTACTTTTTTTAAAAACATTATTGTTATAAACAATAACGCAAATATATATAATATATGTATGTATAAATTATATACACTATAACAATAAAAGGAGAGAGACGAGAGGTAAATAAAGGAAGTTATTACTTCTTCTTCTCTCTACTTATGCTTGTGTTGTTGTTACATCGAGGGATATGAACGTATATATAGGGAAGAAGGAAATGAACCTTAGATTAGGGAGTTTTAGGTTTGATAAACGATGTTGTTTTGTTATTAACGAGTTATCGTTAACGATTAATTAACCATGTATGATTCCTCAAACAAATGTGTTATTTGCTGCTACGTTATAACCACANGTTCCATCTCTATCTCCTGAGGAATTGATCTTCTCACGGTAATACTCTTCTTAAATATGACCATCGCCGGATTTTTCTGTGGCCTAAGATTCTCTGATCTCTTTAGTAGATTAAAAGTCTGATTCTTTCTGTTGGGGTTTCTAAGTTGATGATAATTTGTTTGATCTAATGCAGCAAATGCTGAGGTACAATCCAGCTGATAGAATCTCAGCAAAAGTAGCTATGGATCATCCCTACTTTGACAGCCTTGACAAATCTCAGTTCTGACCACTGGCAAATTGCAGGCTTCTATTACCGATCAGGCTTCTCTTTGGAGTTTTGAAGCTAATGGCTCAAATTTCTTTTCACCACCATCATCTTGGTGTCTTATTCTGTGTGCTTAAAGAGATATTTGTACTTACATAAAAGAAACTGAATAGCTTGTTTGTCTAATTGAAGAGAAAACAAATGTGTTATTTGCTACTACGTTATAACCACAATTGCTATTCAAATAGACAAGTAAATTACAGATCACATGGTATTACACAATTGAGAAAACAGGACAAGATACAGAGATCTCCAAAGCTGATTAATGTAAACCGCTGATACATGTATGTTTCATTCATGTGAGCGGTTATGTTTTCTTCCAAAGCCTCAACAACCACACTTTTCCTTTGCTTGGAGGGGGACATTACTTGCTTTTATTTTAGTTAAGCATTTACTACTTAAGATATATTGCTTATGTTAATCGACTCCGCAGCATAAACAACCAAAATTACGAAAATGTCAAGAAAATCAGACCACGCTGAACAGTTTCATATAAGGTTTTTTGATTCAAGTCTGCTTACCATTTCCTTCTATCTACTGATCTTTGCAGTCTCAGATGATCAGATCATGGATGCTTGTTAATATTTGGTCAAATGACAACATCAAATTTGTAAACCGATCTCTAAAATTTAATATTCTACAGATATGGGCATTCGAAATGATATTCATGATACATAAATGCATGTTTTTTTGCAAAAAAACTTGATTGAGCATATCTGGCAAAAATTTGGTGCAACCGCACAATAAATTTTATTCCAAATTCTGTTTAATTTGTTTAATATTTTCAATTTTATAAAATATGTTTACTATTCCGAATTTTATAAAATATGTTTAATATTCTAAAGTTTGTAAAAAATTGTTTTCTATTTTATGTAATATAAAAAAAGAATTGTTTTATCATTTTAGATAATTAAAATTTGATAATTAATAAACAAAAATTAAAAAATTATTATTTAAATGCTTGAGTAACCTCTTTGGAGTTCTCTAGTAATAGGGTGATTTTGCTTAAGTTCTCTTAGAGTTACTTAACTTAATTTATGATTATTTATATAATTAATTANAAAAAAACTTGATTGAGCATATCAGACAAAAATTTGGTGCAACCGCACAATAAATCTTATTCCAAATTCTGTTTAATATGTTTAATATTTTCAATTTTATAAAATATGTTTACTATTCCGAATTTTGTAAAATATGTTTAATATTCTAAAGTTTGTAAAAAATTGTTTTCTATTTTATGTAATATAAAAAAAAAATTGTTTTATCATTTTAGATAATTAAAATTTGATAATTAATAAACAAAAATTAAAAAATTATTATTTAAATGCTTGAGTAACCTCTTTGGAGTTCTCTAGTAATAGGGTGATTTTGCTTAAGTTCTCTTAGAGTTACTTAACTTAATTTATGATTATTTATATAATTAATTAATGTGAGAGTAACTATAGTGGGTTACTCCACTAATGATGGTCTTACGTCTTCTCTCTACTTATGCTTTGTTGCATCGAGGTTAATGAACGTATATATATAGGGAAGAAGGAAATGAACCTTAGATTTGGGGGTTTTAGGTTTGATAAACAATGTTGTTTTGTTATTAACGGGTTATTGTTAACGAGTAATTAATCATGTATGATTTTTCCGTTTGATCACTTAATATTGTGTCTCGTGAAACTATGTCAATAGGCCTGGATATTTTATCCGAACCCGAATCCCGAACTGAAGTAGATGGTTTGGTTCGGTTAATATCCGAACCCGAATACCCACCCGAATTAAATGTAAAAAATGCATCTTAGGAGATTTGAATCCATAACCTTGATCATTTAAGGGTGCATCTTTAACCATTTTGCCATCTTAGTTTTTCTATCGTAAGATGAAATGTTAAATATTTATATATATATACAAGTTTTCTAAAATTTATATTAAAAAAATACGTTTTTTTTGTGTGTTCATGGTTTGATTGAGTTTGGGATATACCCGAATTACCCGAAACCGAACGGGTAATACCCGAACCCGACCCGAAAGTATAAAAAAATTCAAACGGGTTCTATATATCTAAACCCGAAAACCCAAAACCCGAACCCGAATGCCCAAGGCTATATGTCAATAAAAATTCATGAATTATTTAGAATTAACAAAAAATGAAGTTTTTTTCCAGCAGATGAAGAATTCATGCATTAAATCAACAAAAATGTAAACTTCAGAATTTTATTGACATTTTCCCGTGTATTATATGTATATTACCAAATTATTATTTCCTTCACTAATAAATGAAACGAATTAAGGGAATGTATTCAATATAATATTTCAAGTTATTTGAATTTTCATAAGATTTTAAATGATTTTGATGATTTTAGGGAAGTTGGTATAATTTATTATAAAATTCTTTCAAATCATAAGATTTGGATTTCTATTTTTAATTAAACAAATCTTTTTAAATATTTCAGAATCCTTAAAAATATTAAAATTTAAATATCAAGTTGAATACACTCCCTTTAATCTGTTCTTATATAGTCAACCAGAAATTAAATCTTTTTAGTCCTTATTTAATTTAATATTTTTAATCCTTTTCTTAATTAATCGAACCGGTGCTCCTCTTTTCACTTTTTCAGTCCCAA
>NC_025693.1:34384995-34440660 GCF_000633955.1 Camelina sativa
CGGAAAAAAAAAAAAAAAAAAAAAAAAAAACAATTCACAGCAGCACTGTGACAAACATCAATTCAGGAATTGAGAGAACCGCCGCCGATTTTTTTTTTGTATAGAAGATGATGATCTAGTTCCGATTCTCTAATCTCCATCCTCAATTCCAAAAAATTGTCTTTTTTTTGGTTTGGGGATCGCTTCGCTACTTGGTGATTCCATTTTACTCGACCCGGAATCTGTATCGTCACAACAACATAAAAGTCCCTTCCTTTACCCGTTTAGTTCGCTTGTCTGGTGTCGTCGTCTACATGTAAGATTCAATGTAATCTCCTTAGCTTCTGTATTTATTACTTCTGCATACTCCCAGCGATCCTTGGTTACCACTGTGAGTTAATATTAATACCCACTTGGGAGTTTTAACATTCGATACTTTAATTTTGGGAAATCTGGTGAATTTCATCTTATTCTTTTGAGCGATTTATAATAATTGCTTCAGAATTACGAGTCTTGTCCCTGGCTTATACACTTAGGGTTTAGGATGGTTTTTTAAGACATAACTGCTGAAGTTCCTGTCAAAATTTGCATGATATCCAGACGAGGTTTTACAATATCTGGCGATTTAATTATTAGGGTTTTATTTAATTTCAAATGGATTATGCAATGCAGCATATGTTTGTTAGTCAAGATTTAAATGTGTCCATGGAATTAATGTTCAATTGCACCAGTTTATCTTGAATTTTTTTTTATCATAAGTAGTGCCCTTCTGACATGTTTGGAATCTTTGCCCTTTGAGTTGAATCATTTTGCAGTTTTTGGATGAGATATATCTACATTGTGACTTTACTTTGGATTGCTCTCATCATTATTTCCCCTATCTATAGATTCCCCTTGCTCTAATTAATTAACCTTCAAATGTATAGATTTGCAGTGTGTAAATTAGGAGACCTCCTAATGGACTGTAATAAAGAGGACGCTACGAGGGCTAGAGAGATTGCAAAGAAAAAGTTTTTAGCAAATGATTTTTCGGGCGCTCGGAAGTTTGCCTTGAAGGCTCAGTTTCTGTATCCTGAACTCGATGGAATTGCTCAAATGGTGGCCACCTTTGATGTTCATTTATCTGCTCAGAATATCATATTTGGGGAGATAGACTACTATGGTGTACTTGGTCTGAACCCTGAGGCTAGTCACGAAACTGTGAGGAAGCGCTACAGAAAGTTGGCTGTAATGCTTCATCCTGACAGGAACAAGTCCATTGGAGCAGAGGAAGCCTTTAAGTTTCTTTCGCAGGCTTGGGGTGTGTTCTCTGACGAGGGAAAAAGAGCTGACTATGACCTCAAGAGGAATGCGGGATTGTATGAGAAAGGGAGAGCTTCATCGTCAAGGACTCCAACCAATGGATTTCAGAATGTTACTAAAGCTAGCGGTAACGCAACAAAGGTAAAGAGTTCAAAGAGAGGTGTAAAACGGGCAAGTGATGGCTCTGCTGCTGCTACTACTTCTACTTCGGCCCAGAAAACAACTGCTGATGGGACCTTTTGGACTGTATGCCGTACTTGCAGAACACAGTATGAATATCATCGTGTTTATCTAAATCAAAACCTCTTGTGTCCCAACTGTCGTAAGCCGTTTATAGCTGTGGAAACGGATCCTCCAGGTTCAGGTTCGATTCGCAAGACCTTTCACGAGCACCAGTTCGACTCTCTCCGTCACACAACGGACGGAAGAAAGAAAAATGTTTCTGGAAGAGACAACAATGGTGTGTATGGTGATTATGATTCCTTTGAGTGGGGTGTCTTCAATGGAACCAAAAATGTTGCTCATCCTGCTGCACAGACCGGGTCACGAAAAGATGAGGTTGTGCGTAGAGAGTATACCAAAAGGGTGGCTGGTCTCTCATCGACAGTTCCTCCAAAAAGAAGAAAGGTTGTGGAAAGTGCAGTTTCTGGTACCAACATTGCTAGTTGTCTTCCTCCCAAGTCACCTGCTGTAAAAAAAGTATCTGAGGATGAGCTGAAGAATGTATTGAAGAAGAAAGCCAAGTCAGTAATCAGCAGAAACCTGCAAGAATTATGTACCATTGTCGTTGACACTGATATTGAAACTGATGCAAAGGAAAGGGGAGAAACTGAGGATCTCAATGGTATTGAATCATGCTGCATGGACTATACTTCTGCTACCGAGAAGGATTTGAAATCCCTGAGAGACTTGACAGTAGATGTTCTTGATCCAGATTTCTGTAACTTTGAGAAGGATCGAACTGAAAAGTCATTTAGGGATGACCAGATATGGGCTTCTTACGATTCTCTTGAAGGGATGCCTCGATCATATGCCATGATACATAAGGTTATCTCCGTAGATCCATTCAAGGTCCGTATGAGTTGGCTTACTTCAGTAACGAATGGTGATCTTACCTCAACAAATTGGCTTGGTTTTGGTATACCAAAAAGTTGTGGAGAGTTTAGAGTTGGGAAAACCCAAATCTGCAGGTCACCTTACATTTTCTCACACAAAGTAAACCTGGTCAAAGGGAAAAATGGAGAATTCTTAATATATCCTCGAAAAGGTGAAGTATGGGCTCTGTATCGGGAATGGTCCCGTGACTGGAACTATCTTACAGGATTTGAAACGGTTGAGTACGATATAGTTGAAGTAGTTGAAGGATATACAGAGGAATACGGTGTGTCAGTGGTTCCTCTGGTTAAAGTTGCTGGTTTCAAAGCCGTGTTTCACCACCATGTGGATCCCAAAGATACCAGAAGGATCAGTAGGGATGAAATTTCAAGATTCTCTCACAAGATACCTTCGTATTTGCTCACAAGTCGAGAAGCACCCGATGCTCTCAGAGGTTGCAGACAGCTTGACCCGGCGGCAACACCGTCACAGCATCTTCAGGTTATCGATGATCATCGGTAAGGGTGTAAAAGATTCAAACTTTTTTTTTGTATCTTGGTAATGTAATTTGCCTAAACTTGAATTGAATGTTTTGTTCCAATTATGGTAACATAGAATCTAGAAGAGCCTACGGAGTTTTCGTTGTCTTTATAACTATAAAATAAAAAGAAGAGCTTTAACAAATCTAAATATTTTCATAAAATTCGCGGCAACAAAAACAGTTTTATGGTAATACATAGGCATAGACTACTAAAACTATGTGTCACTACTCCTCGAACTGTGTTCGACGGCAGTGTCCTAACCACTAGACTATACATCTTTTGATGAAATTGATGCAAACAATAGAGACAAGAAAATTTTATAAAGTGAGTTTTTCATTGTACTTTTACTAAGAACTAAAATTATATATTGTTGTATTGATATAACAAAAACTCTAGCGAATGTAGCAGCAAAAGCAGTTTTCCAATTGCAATACATTAAAAACAAAAGCATAGATTAGAGCGATAGACTATTCATGAATAATAACAATAGTATATTGAAACTATTGACTCTCCTGAAGCACACTTTTACGGCAGAGAGGGCAAGAATCACACCTAATTAACCACTCGCTGATACATTCTTTATGAAATCGATGCAAACAATGTGGCAATTTTCTAATTTTGTCATCAATGTTGTCGTCATCGTTTAACAAATTCTCCAAACAGATGGGACACGTCGACTTGTTCTCTCCTTCTCGGGTTTCTTCTTCCGCAAGACAAGAAACGGCGGGAGTCACTGCAAACAGCGTTTGAGTAATAATAACGTCAACTGACATGAGCATCGAGTGTAGAAGCCCAACGCTTAGATACGCTCGAGCAGCGATTGCCTCAGCGATATATTTGGACAAGGGACGATTTTGGAGAGGAGTATTGATGAGCGGGAAGAGATGGATCGGAGTAAACTCGTTGTAAGAGAGTTTCAAATTGATTTGGGAGACGGGGAGAGGAGATGCTGGATCAAATCCAGTCCAAGGGACGCTTCTAACGGATTTGCCAATAGGAGACTTCTTGTATCGCTTAGAGAAGGTGATGCAAACATTATTGAGGTTCAAGGGTGAAGGTGAGGTTACAGTACTGAACGTCTTCGTAATGAAATTGATTTTCACGTCTCCAGACTCCATAGTATCCATTGTCAACAAACTTATTAAGCAGAGACACAATCAGTAGAGATGAAATCGTTAGATGTTGAGAGGAGATCAGAGAAGGGGTTGCTGATGTTGTTTATATAAGTTCTGAGAGAGGAGAGATTCGTGCGCTTAATGGTAAATTTCCTTTCTTGTCATCCTTACTTTTCCGAACTTATGTTAATGTTTTGCAGTGTTATTTACCTTTTTTGTTTATTATTATTTACTTTTCTTTACGGGAACTCTGTTTTTGTTATTGTTTATTTCCTTTTTTTTTTTTTTTTTTCAAAGTTATTGTTTATTTCCTTTTCCTATTAGAATCTGTAGATTTGGGTGATTTTATGGAATGGATTAGTAAATTAACAGTGATTGGTTGTTGTTAGTGAGATAGATGTGAATCTCGCTTGATAACTCCTTTCAAAACCATTAAATTTTATGTTTTGAAAGCTGAAAAAGGAAAAAAAGAAATGTTCTCTTTATTTTTTCTTCTATAGACAGATGTTTTAAGCGGCGGGTACAACAAAATTTGCACCACAATACACTGCTTGACACCACGGGACTGTAGTATTACATGTGCAAATGCATCATACATAGGCACATTCGTCATCTTGTTCGCTCGTAAGAAGTTTCTCTTCCTGCTCCACCCTTTCCAGCCATTTCAGCCCCAGGTCGCATCCTGCTCTTGCAGCGATTTGGAACTGCTCTTTTGCCATCTCTAATGGATTTATCTCAGGATGTTCTGAGTTCTTTCTTGATCTCTTGGGCGGGGAAACTCCCACAGCATTCACTTTGGTTAGAGATTCTGGAACTTGCACACCTGTCCAGTTGATTTTTTTAAGCAAGTTAACCCACAAAAGCAATAAACGAAACGATAATGTTGCGTTCCTGTGATCTAAAGAGTAAGGAGTGACCAAAACAAATGAACTTTGGATATTTGTTAAAGATCTGTTGTAAAAGAAGCAAGATGGGTCTGTACTCTGTGCTGAAAGAAGATTACTAACCTCTAAGTAACAGAGATCCATACGCTATAGCAGCACCGGCATGTCCCTGAACATATGTGAGTCAAACTATGGAAATTACAAGAAGATGTCTAACAATTTGACATCAGACAATGCTTGTTTCGTCAATATTCACAAGTAGAAGATATGATCATTATAGCCCAGAAATTACACTTCTGAGGTTATAATGAAACAAAACAGAAACTCACTCTTTTTAAACACTGCTTACATACAAAATAAGAAAGAGTAATCTCTCGCAAGTTTATTACCTTCTCTGAAGCCCTATGGAAACACCAAATAGCTGAATCCACATCTTGCTTCACACAGTCTCCTGTCAGATACACTGTTCCTAAAAGATAGAGGGCACCTGGATGCAGCTGCAAGTTACCAACCCCCAGGTGAGGTTTCTATGAAACAGCCGCATGATACGTTCGTACAGTTCTCTGAACAGACAAAAAAAACTCATTCATACCTGATCAACAGCATTCTCTATATAGTGAAACGCCTGTTGATCCGACTGGACATGATCATTCTGAAAGAAAGATTACATCTAGGGCCAGTTTAGGGATGAATCAGAGAAAAAATATTAACTACGTTAACTTTCAAATCTGAGGAAACAATGCTGCAGAGTAGCCGACTAAAGTAAGAATGGAACTGACAAAGATAAAGATGAAGATCTAAAGTATCTACATCTGAGGTTCTTAATCTCTAAGCAGTCGAGAACAATTAATATTATACGACAAACTGTAAGGAAGCCTGACCTCGACTCTTAAACGACACCCTAGCTCATATTGAGCATCTGCATTCCCCATGTCTGCAGCTTCGACTAACAAAGCAGCTCCACTGTGATGATCAAAGACAATAACATATTGATAAGATGACCAAAAACCGCCTTGCATACATGAAAACGTTCTTCTAAAAAATTACAAGCAAACTCCCAGTTTATGAAACGCCATAGCAAATTCAGCAATACAAAACCTTGGTTGTTCTTACTTACACGGCTTTACACGCTCCAGGAACATGGTACTTCAAGTGCAACTTAGAAAGCCAATATCTAGCATGAGTGTTCAAATTATCAGCTTCCAGAGCAAGTTCAAAGTTCTCTTTAGCTCCCTGAACCATACAAATCATTATTTAGATATGCAACCAAAGACACTACATTCAAAAAATTTGACTTATCCTATTACACAAGATTGCATTTGGAACTTACCCTGAGGAGAGGGATAAGGCGACGATCATTGAGTTCACAGTAATCGATAACTCTGTCTACTTCCTTAATCGCGCTCCATCCTTTGGCTACATACTCCATTGCCTTCTTGTTCCTGCTGTGTAATCCTCTCTGATTCAAACCCATAAAACACCACAAACGTAAATCACACAGAACCGATACAAGAGTCAGTTCCAATGTAAATCCTCACACACACAAAAAAAAAAATGGTATACTCGTTGATCGAATCCATAGAGATGATGACGAGCAATCTTCGATTCCGCGGCTACGGCGGCTGCTTGCCGGAGAATTAGACGACGAAACATGATTTGATTTGGCCGGAGAAGAAACCTAATCCCCGGAGAATTTGGCGGAATTTAATAAGGCTTAGCTAAAGTAGTAACTTTAGTCCACTAAAATTATTTAAGCCCATTTAGGCCCATCACTAGCTTATCTGTCAATTACAACTTTACCCTCGAGCGTCGATGCTATCGGATTTTCGTTGAAGTTCATCGCCGTCAAACCTTAACTCACGCCGAATCCCAAGTTCCGACCAAACTGATGTATAAGAAGATAGCATTATTTCCCAGAACGAATCATGTTCTCTCCTTACCCAACGAGAAAAGGATCCATCAAGTTCTGAGGAAGCTCTCCACAGCTGTTGAAAGGTTAGATTTTGGAAACTCTAATGAATACCAAATAGAGGATTCGTCACATATGAACAACCCTAAAGAAGGGTTTAAGGGGAGCAGTGGAAATGGGCAAAGCCAGAACCCAACTGGGAGCTATGGGAAAGTTAGTGAAACTCGTCAGAGTTTGGGTTCTTCAAATCATGAGCAGCCGTGGAAGCAGAGTCCTGGTATGTCTAATAACTCGCAGGTCCAATCTCATTATCAAGGCAATTGGTATGGGACAAACTCTGATTATCAGAGTAGTAGTGTAGGATCGTCTTTGCATTCTGGTAAGACTATTGATCGCAAAGTATATGATGAAATGATTAAGGAATTTGAGGGATATTGCGAACAAAAGAATCTAAGAATGGCCTTAACTACTATGGAAAAATTGGAGCTTAAGGGTTATGTTATGGATTTACGTAGACTTATATGGTTATCTCAGCTATGTGGGGGAGAAAATGCTTTTCTAGAAGATAGTATTTTGCAAGAAGCCAAGGTTTCTGTTCAGAGGAAGATCAGAGCTAAAGTTTACAATTTAAAACCGGATGATTTGGATGATTTGAAGTATTTTACTGATTGGGCGATTAACGAACTTGATGAATTTTGCAAACAAGGTAAGGTGAAAAAGGCCTTGTGTACAATAGATACATTGGCAAGTCTGAATCATGTTGTGGATTTGAATAGTCTTTTACGGTTAGCAAAGCTGTGTGGGGAAGCAGAGGCTTTAGAAGAAGCCAAGGCTGTTCATGGCAAGATTATTGCTTTGGCTCGCCATTTAGATGTTAGTAGTTACCATGTACTGTTAGAGATGTACTCCAACTGTGGGTTGGTGTATGAAGCCGCGAGTGTTTTTGAGAACATGCCTGAGAGGAATTTGGAGACTTGGTACATTACAATAAGATGTTTTGCAAAGAATGGTCGAGGAGAAGACGCTATTGATTTGTTTAGCCGCTTCAAACAAGAAGGAAACAAACCCACTGCTCAACTATTTAGAGGAGTTTTCTATGCATGTGGTATGTTAGGTGATGTTGATGAGGGACTGTTGCACTTTGAGTCAATGTCTAGAGACTACGGCATCGTCCCTTCCATTGAAGACTATGTTAGCCTCGTTGAGATGTATGCGTTACCCGGATTTTTAGAGGAGGCTGTAGAATTTGTAGAGAAAATGCCGATGGAGCCAAACGTTGATGTGTGGGAAACATTGATGAATCTTTCTCGAGTGCATGGGAATTTAGAACTTGGAGACCAGTGTGCTGAGTTTGTTGAATTGTTAGATCCTACACGGTTGAATAAACAATCTCGGGAAGGATTTCTACCGGTCAAGGCATCAGATGTTGAGAAAGAGAGTCTAAAGAAAAGGTCGGGAGTTCATGCCCTTCCCGGAGTGACAAATAAGACGAGTGAATTTAGGGCAGGGGATACCAATCTTCCAGAGAATGATGAACTGTTGGAGCTATTGAGAAATTTAAAGATGCATATGATAGAGGTGGGCTATGTCGCTGATACAAAACCTGCTCTGCATGATATCGACCAAGAGAGTAAAGAGACAGCACTTCTTGGTCATAGTGAGAGAATAGCTTTTGCTCGTGCTGTTCTCAGCACCGCACCCCGCAAACAAATTACTGTTTTGAAAAACCTCCGTGTGTGTGTTGATTGTCATAACGCATTGAAGTTTATGGCAGATATAGTTGGTAGAGTAGTGATCATGCGAGATATAAAGAGGTTCCACCATCTTAAAAACGGGGCTTGCAGCTGTAATGACTATTGGTGATTAACGACAAACCTGAGGTTTGTTCTATAGAATATGCGTTGCAAAGTTTTTGTTTGGCTCTTATTACTCGTAGATCATCATTTTAGTTTCGTGAGCAGATTTGTGGTTTCTATCCGAGTCCGATACCTTAGAACACACAGACTCATTATGTATGTTGGAAACTTGGGCAGTGTTGGAAACTTTGGCAGGATGGAAAAACATAAAGCAACAGAATCACAGAGACAAACTGAAATCATAAGCAGCAACTTTGCTATCACGTCTTTTTTTTCAGGCAGTTACATCGTGGAGCTGCCATATTGTTGTCACAGATGATAGATCAATCTTATTCTCTTGTCAATTTGATGCAGTTTCTCTGTGTCCAGGTTATGCTAAAATATATCATGATTCATGAATGCTATGTAATATGTAATATTGATCTCGTGTTGTGGGTAACTTTATAGACAATCTGAATATATTGGGAGTTCAGATTCTGTTGGGAATATATTGGGAGTTCATAATGCTAATATGTATTAACGATCTCGTGCTGTGGGTAACTTTATAGACGATCTGAATATTATTGATCTCGTATTTGTAAACTTTATATTAAAAAATTTGTGTTAGTTAACACAAATTAATGCTCTATAAAGTTAAAAATTTAACTCGTAAAAAAATAAACGGAAGGAGTATGAAATAAAAAAATCTAGTCAACACAAAATACCTAAATTTAAAAATTTGTAATTCAAATTACATTTTTTCCAATTAAAAATTTAATGTTTTGCAGCAAATACAGTTTAAATTTGTTTCATTGAACCCCCTCCTTATTACTTTTTGATCACGCACGGTCATAACTAATATTTTGCCTATTATTCTAAAAAAAAAAAATTAATAAATAAATAACTAATATTCTACCAAAAAAAAAAATATTTGCCTATTTGTCAAATTTTGGCTTATTAAGCCTGATTTCAAGAATTTAATGACGCCAAGTTTCGTTTGTATATTTCATTAAGAAGTGAAACCCTAATTCCCCAATTCCTCTTCCGTTAGTTCGTTCACAAAACCCCTAGAACATATACAGAGGAAATAATTCTCAAAATCTTAAGGTGATCATCAAACTTGCTTACAAGGTATCTTCTTATCCAATTCTTCATCGATACTTTTTAGTTTGGTTTATTGGTTTTTTTTAATTTTTTTCTCTTAGATTCTAAAGATTGATTTTTTTTTTGTGTGCAGGAATAAAGATCATGAGATTCAGAAAAGGAAGTAGAATTGAGGTGTTTAGCCACCACAAAGAGGCACAATACGGTGCGTGGAGATCAGCGGAGATTATATCGGGTAATGGTCATACTTATGCTGTTAGATATTACTCTTTCGAACTTTCTAACAATGAGGTTGTTGAGGAGAGAGTTCCAAGGAAGATAATCAGGCCTTGTCCACCTCAAATAGATGTAGATAGATGGGAACCTGGTGATTTGGTTGAGGTTCTTGATAATAATATTTCCTGGAAAGCTGCTACGGTTCTCGAGGAGTTGTCTGGAAGATATTATTTGGTTCGGTTGCTTGGTGCCGCGGTCGAACTCACAGTTCACAAAGTTAACCTCAGGGCTCGGCAATCTTGGCAAGATGAAAGATGGGTTGTCGTTGGAAAGGTAAAGTCTTATTTATTTTTTGTATCCTTTGATGTTGTTAATGGAGTTACACGATTACTAACTGTCTTGTAATAATCTTTTCAGGTATCTTGTTCTCTCAAGTCCTCTACGCTTACTGGATCAGATGTAGACCAGAATCTGAAGCCCCTTTTGAACAGTGTGGTGGTGCCTCAGGAGGAGACTAGTATTGCTTCTTTGAGAATGTTGAAGAGATCGTCACCTTGTGATTGGTCTGAGTCTGCTGAATCATGTACGAGAAGTCCTAAGAAGGTAAGAACATTGGAGGCTGCTTCTGAACGTGTGGGGGGGTAAATTGAATGTGCAAGCTTCGTTTAACAAGAAGAAGACTGGTTTCCGACAAATGGTCAGGGTAAGATCAAAAAGATTTAGTGAATGTGTTGGTACAGGAAGCTCACTCTCTAATGGTTGTTATGATATTGATGATGCATGCTCGGTTGGTAGTTGTAGCCCTATTAGTTATGATGATGAGAATGACATACCAACTTGTTTTCTAGATGGTCCTAGTCAAGGTGCCGACTCTTTTAGTAGTGATGCAGAATCTTCAGAAGAAGCATTTGGGCTCAGAGAGGAAGCTAGTTGGAAACATTCGTTAGCAAGTGGTGGAGCAGTGAGATCCTCTAGGCCTGAACTATACACTTACTGCAGAACACTGGGGAAACTATTTTCTTCCGGTCCCCTAAATTGGGATCAGGAAGCATCACTAACCGATCTCCGACTTTCTCTTAATATATCAGATGATGAACATCTGATGGAGCTAAGAAATCTAGTGTCGGCTGGTACCTATAGTTAATTTTGTCAGTATAAAATTTTTTCTTTTTGATCCTTGACTGTCTTATCTACAGGTGTTGGACATACTTCCCTGCAATGTGGAATCAACTGTTTTATGTTGTTCTTTTTATAGAGGATTCTTATAATGATTGTATAGACAGCAGAAGGGAAAATATGTACGGAAACTCTGACCTTAATGAAAATTTCCAATCCTCCTCAATTGTGTTTTTTTCTTTTTATAGTCAGGCTAATTCCTTTGTTGTAATTTCTGGATAATTATATTTAAAGAAAAGTTATATAGTATCCTAAGTTGAGTTATATTTTGGAGTATTCCGTTGTTCTGAAGCTGTCTTTTATTCATATATATGTAGCTATCTTTTACTGATATGTATATACCTCAGTTTATTGTGCTTAAGCTTCTTGATGAGATGAGTTACTTGTATATTCAGTGGTGGATTATTAAACTTCCCCTACATTTTTCAGGAACAGCTTAGCAATATCAGGTGCCTGCAGATATGATTGCTTCTAGAGATCTCTTACTCTGATGCTTGGGGTTTGAATGGTGTAAAAACACAATGCCCCTTCTTTCTCAAATACATAACTAAAATTGTGCTAGGTGTTTTTTTGCTAGACATAATTGATTTGTTTCAGGTTTTCTTGGGCTAGCTACGTGCACAGGCTTTGGACTGGTCCTAGCCTAATGAGAATCATTCTACAGTTTGGTTGAATAAGTTTGTGAAAGATTGTTAGGTAGGTATTAAGTGCACTAAATAGAGAGTTCATCTTCATGATACCATATGCCTGTCTATACCTGAGAGAGAGTATTGAGTTGTGCCAAATATTTTGATAGTAGTCTTTGCTCTTTCAGGTTGTGACATTTCAACCTGACTTACAGAGGTGCGGGGGTTCATATGTTCATAAATCAAATTCACCAGCTACTAATTCCTCTAATTGGGCTGTGGCATACTCACTTGTTTGTCAAGTATAACTTCACTCTTCAGCTAAAGAAATTGAGAAGAGGAAGAAGACAGAAGAAGAATCCTTGTGAAGATGTATCATTCACTTTTTTGTTTTTAGACCTGTCATATGTAATGATGTTCGTATGCCTTAACTACTTTTTATATAATAGCTTACTCTAATACCCCAATTTTAATACTTAAGAAACAATAAATAGTATTTGTGATTCTCTAATACCCCAATTTTATGGTTGCTACAAAACTTATAAACAACATTATCGAAGTCTCAACTGAATAATGTGACTTATTTTCAACGGCTGACCACTCAAATTGATAGGGTACGTACAAACAAGTGCACTCGATAAACCAAAATTACAAGTAATATCTTTGTGACTATATGCTAATTCAGTGGTTAGGTCCGTAAAATATGTTTCTTAGGTAAAAGGTTCGAATCCCGCAGCGTGATAAGCTGTGAATTTTTGTGGAAATTGGGCTTATGGACTTTTTTTGCTTTAGGCATCAAAAGCTATTGGGCCGGCCCTGAGTAGTAAGGTAGGTTTTGAAGATCTGACCGTATTATTCGAAGGCGATTCGGGATCGACTTCATGTGCATCCGAGCAAGGAAGTTCTTGTCTGGATCGATGGATTGAAGAAACGACGACATACTGAGATTTTTCTATGTGGTATTTTGGACACGGGTTGGGTGGGGTTTCACATCAGCACTCAAATAGCAATAACATTAGCATATACAGCAAATCACAATGAGACAAATACTGCACTTGTGAATGGGGACATTGTATGCTATAAATATCAACTTCACTTAACAATATTCTGTTGCGTAGAACAAAATGGTAATAAATATGTCAATTTGTTACATTTGAAATTTTCTACGATCATTTAGACCAGTTAACCTAAAATTACTTGCTATTTTTATGGCTAAAGAAGAGAAAAAAGGAGGGGAAAAAAAACAGTTCCGTGTTGAGAGCCCACAAGAAAACAAAAAGATAGAAACAAACGTAACCAAATAATAATAATAATAATAAATAAGATATAATAAGAAAATAAGAAACCGGCGATTTCGGAGGAGATCGCCAAACTTGCGTGTGTCTCCGCAAGGGATTTTGGAGGAGGAAGAAGAAGAGATCGAAAGATCTAACAAAATGGAGAAGAAGAAGGTATGGTTTTGGGGTGTGAAGGACGATGAAGATGATGGAGGAGGAAGAGCCAAGGACGCAGAGGATGAAGTAGCTGACCATTTGTCTCGAGATGGAACCATGAGTCAGTATAGCCTTAGCAAAGGTCTTCTTCCTCCTCTTGGAGCCAGCGCTCGTTCCTCTCGTGATGTCATCCTCCGTCGCTTCATCGTCTCTCCCTTCGATCCTCGTTACAGGTCTGCTTTTTACAAAAAAAAACTAGGGTTTCTAATATTATCGATGCATATTGCTAAAGATTTTGCACTTATATAATAATGTTGGAAAATTCTGAATATAATGCGTTGCTAAATCTGTAAAACTATGTTTTTTTTTTAGAGCGTGGGAGACGTTTTTGGTGTTTTTGGTGCTCTACACAGCTTGGGCGTCGCCTTTTGAATTTGGTTTTCTGCAAAAGCCAAGAGCACCTCTCAGTATTCTCGATAACATTGTCAACGGGTTTTTCGCTGTTGATATTATCTTGACGTTCTTTGTTGCCTTTTTAGACAAGGTAACTTATCTCCTTATCGATGATCCAAAGAAGATAGCTTGGAGATATACGTCGACTTGGCTTGCTTTTGATGTGGTTTCCACATTTCCTTACGAAAGTTTCGGGAGTTTGCTTCATGAGAGTATTCAGGGTTATGGGATTTTTAGTATGCTTCGTCTATGGCGTCTTCGAAGGGTCAGTAATTGTTTTGCCAGGTGAGTTTGACAAGAGTAAAAGCTAGCTAAAACGTTTGAGTTGCAGCTGATATACGTAGATGAATTATTGTGTACTTCAGTTTCTTGAATCTATTATTCTCTATATATGGTGAGTGTGACATTGAACTCTTCTTTTCAGGTTAGAGAAAGATAGGAAATACAGCTACTTTTGGGTTCGCTGCACGAAGCTTCTCCTTGTTAGTATCTATATGTCTACTTGTTTTTACACTGACCATTTTTTTAATTAGTTGTCAATTTTACAGTATTGATTGGGTGGTAATGCATGCAGGTTACTCTATTTGTGATTCATTGTGGTGCTTGCTTCCTTTATTCCATTGCTTCACATTATCCAGACCCTTCCAAGACATTTATTGCATTAACAGATGAAAATTGGAAGCAGTCTCCTATTGCAATACGGTATAACACGGCAATGTATTGGTCTATAACTACGTTCTCCACAACAGGTTATGGTGATATACATGGTGTTAACTCAAGAGAGATGACTTTCATTCTTTGCTACATGGTTTTTAATCTTGGATTATTAGCATATATAATTGGTAATATGACCAACTTGGTGGTTCACGTAACCGGCCGCACCAGAAAATTTGTAAGTTCAAGTTACTGGTACAATTATTTCCTATATATGTCACATCTCAAAAGGAATAATCAGATACGTTGTCAAAGAAACAGAAGATGTTAAATGCATTTTTCATGAGTCTTATGCATCATTTTGGATTATTTCAGAGAGATACTATCCAAGCCGCTTCGGGGTTTGGTCAGAGGAACAATCTGCCAGTGCGCTTGCAAGATCAGATGGTAGCTCATTTGTGTTTGAGGTACAGAACTGACTCAGAAGGATTACAGCAGCAAGAAATCATTGAATCCCTTCCCAAAGCTATTCGCTCCAGCATATCGCATTACCTGTTCTATGAAGTTGTTGACAAAATCTATTTGTTCCATGGAATCTCCAATGATCTTCTTTTCCAGTTGGTAATGTTTCCCCACAGCGCACGGAGCACCGTATGCTAAAATGTGGTCATTTTATTCACAGTAAGTTGTAATTTATGGTAATATTGTAGGTTACTGAAATGAAAGCAGAGTATTTTCCTCCCAAAGAAGATGTGATTTTGCAGAATGAAGCACCAACAGACTTCTACATATTGGTGACAGGAGCTGTTGTAAGTGTTTTGTGTAAATCAGTTGAATAGTCTATCTAACTTCAAAAATATTGTATTATTATTCCTAACACATTGCTTTATCCTTCAGGACATAATTGCACGTGTAAATGGAGTGGAGCAGGCAAGTCTAGTTTTAAGTATTTTAAAAGATACGATTTTGTTCTTATGTGGTAATGTTTGTGTGTATGTGTTTTTTACAGGTAGTTTGTGAAGCACGGAGAGGAAGTGTATTTGGTGAAGTTGGGGTACTATGTTACAGACCGCAGCTGTTTACTGTTCGTACCAAGCGATTGAGTCAGTTGCTTCGTCTGAACCGTACAGTACTCTTAAATCTTGTTCAGGCAAATGTAGGAGATGGAGCAATAATCATGAATAATCTTCTTCAGGTATGTATGAATCCTCTCTTCCTTTCTATTTGGTAAACAGTTGGAGGTCAAAGAGCAGTTCCATAACAGATATGTTCTGGTTGATGCAGCGTTTAAAAGACTCAGAAGATCCAGTGATGAAAGGAATTTTGGCTGATACAGAACACATGTTGGCTCAAGGGAAAATGGATTTACCTCTCAGCTTATGTTTTGCTGCAGCCAGAGGAGATGATTTATTGCTGAATCAGTTACTAAGACGAGGCTCAAGCCCTAATGAAATGGATAAGGACGGGCGAACTGCGCTGGTAAGCCCCAACCTGCCTCTGTATATATATCATAGACATATACCATCATCCTCATTTTAATGCCAAAACAAGAAGAAAAAAAAAGAGTTGCTTACTCTCTATGTTTCTTATCTGTATACCTCAGCATATAGCAGCATCAAAAGGAAGTCATTATTGCGTCGTTTTACTTCTTGAAAATGGAGCAGATCCTAACATTAGAGGTAAGTAGTAAAAAATGTCTCACTAGGTAGCTAGGAGGATCATATAATTAGATTGAAAGAATTAACTAATTTATCGGTTGGCTCGTACATTATTTACAGATTCAGAAGGTAATGTACCCTTGTGGGAAGCAATCATAGGGGGACATAGCGGAATTGCTAAACTCCTTGCAGAGAACGGAGCAAAGTTAAGCTTAGACTCAGTGAGCTATTTCGCTTGCTTAGCCGTGGAAAGAAACAGCTTAGACATACTCAAAGACATCATCAAATACGGCGGCGATGTCACACTCCCTGACGGAAACGGAACCACAGCCTTACACAGAGCAGTCTCAGAAGAACACTTGGAGATTGTTAAGTTCTTACTAGACCAAGGTGCTGATTTGGACAGGCCGGATTCTTACGGGTGGACACCTCGTGGTCTTGCCGAGCATCAAGGGCATGAAGATATCAAAACCTTGTTTCATGATCATAGGCCCGTGGAGAAGAAACCGAAACCTGTCCCTGGAATACCTCAGGTTCCTGTGACAGGAAAGCCATTGATGAAGTATAGTAGTGAGCCTACAATGCATTCAGGAGAAATGCCTCTTGTGAGAGAAGGAGGTCAGGTTGTGGTTTCTCAGAGACGCAAACTTAATAACTTCAGAAACTCGCTCTTCGGAATCATTTCAGCTGCAAATACCGGTAAAACCCGCCTCACCTCTCCATTTGATCTTCTAATACTCGTTGCTTTCTCGTCAAGTAACCATAATTTTCAGAACTTTTCACACAACTAGAGCCATCAAGGCATTTTAGCAGAACTCAAAACTTGGTCTTGAGTGCGTTTATTTATTTTTAACAGCTGATGATGGAGGGGAACCTTCAAGAAGCCCAGCAGTTTCTATAGGAGGAGGAGGAGGAGGAGGAAGTATGTTTTATCCGGCGAGAGTGACCATTAGTTCGCCGGAAAATAACGGTGGAAAAGTGATATTGTTACCGAATATAATGGAAGAGCTATTGGAAATTGGTGAGAAAAAGATGGGTTACGTGCCAACTAAAGTACTTACAAGAGAAGGAGCTGAAATTGACGACATCACTCTTATTAGAGATGGTGATTTTCTCATTCTTTCAAGAGATCCTTGATTCACACGCTACTCTCTTTCTTTTTTTTTTTGTTTTATTTAATCAAACAAAATAAACCACAAACATCTTTTAGAAATATTCTCTAACAACCTCACAATAATAAAGAAAAAAGAAAAAAAAATGATTGGTGTTAAAAGAGTGCGACCGGTTGTTGTGGTTAAACTTCTAGCGAGTGTGAGTAGTGGTGCAGATAATATCTAAACCGGATTCAAATTCAAATCTAGCTCGGTTAGCTTTTATTTTTTTTTACTTTTAATTTATTTTTTTGATCCTAAACCCTTAAAACTCCTCTTTACTGGTTTTGATTCCGTGTGTGTGTATCTCTCGGCGTCGTTGTATCGGACGGGCGAAATTAAAAATTGAAAGGCCAAGTCCGGCGAGAGCAAGAACACAAAATCAAAAATCCATCAGAACCGATTCGAACGATGTCGTTTGGATCTCTCGTCCTTCCATCTCCACCTGCTAAGCTCAAGCCTTTCAATGGCTATGGAAGGCTCCATCGTCATCTCGTGCGAGCTTCTTCTTCTGATGTTCCCGATTTCCTCTCTGCTGATTGGTACACTCTTAACTAAAATTTCGTCAATTTCAAGCTTTGGGTGTTACTTGGTTATTAGTTAGGAAAGAAACGATCAGAGATCCGAAGAAATTTGATTTTGCAAAGGCCATAGCATTAGAGAAGATCAATTCTATGTTTCTTCACTATTTTTATGTTGTTGGATCATGGATGGATGGGTTTTACAGGTTGGAGAGCCGTAGGAAACGACCGTTTGGCCCGAGACTTGATGTAATGACTCTCTATTTACTGCATCGAGCTTGGAACATTACATTGCTTTGTCTCTATTGTTGTTGTGTATTGATTGATCCCAGTTTTAGATTTTTTTTTTTTTTTGGGTGTAATAGTTTAGTGCTGAAGACGCTGTTCGACATCAGCTTGATGCATTGAAGTATAATGTCCATCCTCGTGATGATTATGGCATCGAGGTCATGTATCGGGTAAATCACATTACAGACTTATGCTTCTTTTGATTTTTTTTTTTTTTTACAACTTTTATGATGATTTGTTGATTTAACAGTTTGCTGGATTCGATCCATTCGAGAGATCCACCTATTTTGGTCCTTTCTTTGATCTTGGACAGGTTACTTTTTTCATCATTTCTTTTACACTGATGGTCATATTGTTCCTTAGCTACTAGCTAAGGCTCTTATCCCCTGGTCTTTTATTGGTTGGTGTAGTTTGAAAGGTTTAGGCGTATTTTTCATCACTCGTCTTACCGTGTGTTGCTTGGCCACAAGGACAGAAAAATCTTAAGCAGTTTGTTCGTGGAAGAGGTATCATCTCTTTTTTTTTTGAAGATGTTACTATCATCATAGAGATCCATTGTTGTCTCATGATACCCTCTTTTCCAATATATACAGAATCGTTTCAAGCAGAGGATATGGATTCAGGGAAATCGACCTGAGGAAGAAGAGATATTTGAATTCACAATGTTCCAGGTTGGTTCCTTTGTTACTCACAATAGACACCCTAATATTATGTGGATTTTTCATCTACAATGATGATGATGATTAGATATGAAATCGTTTGTGTGTAATGGCAGCGGATAGGCGGTTCATGGGATGGTTATTGGTTGACGGAAAGCTTGCTTCATGACGGAGATGTTTTTTCAGGAGGGTTGGCTTACTGATTCAAAAGCTGAGCTTCATCTCTTTTTTGGGTTATCGATTTGTTCTGTCTGATTCTATGCGTGGTAATGTGTGACACTGTCATGTAAGTTAATGTTAATATTAAACACGATTAGAATTAGATGTTGCTTTGTGTAGTAAACAAAACGAATGTAGTAGCTTCTTATGAATGCAAGTTGTATATTTATGAAATCCAGCTTCTTATGATCTTTAAATGCTCTTTTTTTTGCGTTTTTATTTATGTATATGTCTTTCGAAATGAACCCATACCATCTAGTGTATGTATCAAAACTATTTTGGAGATTGAAAAGGCAAAGGCCATGCTGTAAAGTAGGAAAAATGTACTGTTTCTTATGTATTTTTCTTTTCACATATGTACACTCAACACACACAGGTAGAGTTTGAGAACAGTAGAAGCCTGAAGAGTTTAATTTCATTCTTCAATGCTTAACATGAAAACATATACAAACTCATATCATTTGTCACAAAAGAACCAAAGAATACAAACATGAAGAGGTTTCTCCAAGTGACTTATTCCCAAGTTTGAACAATACCAAAAATAGGGATTCAAAGAGAAACATGATTTTCTTCTACACAAGTGATATAACAGCCAAGAAGATAAACAAAGATGTGTAATTCTTCTAGGATTTGAAAGATAGATATTAAAAAGTACAGAGTACAGGTCCATAAAATACCTATTTTGTAGGCCATGTAGCTTGAGCTGACATAATGATCCCAACGATAACTCCAAATAACCCGAGAGCACTCCCAAAGATCTCAATCACAAGAATCTTAACAAAGAGCGTCGAGTTCTGAGCATCAGACAACGCACAACTGCTTCCAATGATTCCTACACATAACCTGCAACAAACAAAATCCCCATAAACAGTGAGATTTCCATGTTTTACAAAGGTTCAACAGAGGACAGGAGAGGATAAAGAAGAAGAGGATACAGACCCGCATACAAGGTTTGCGAATCCAACAATGATTCCAGAAGCAAAGATTGCATATCCAGCTCTAAGAGACTCAGGGTCATACATCTTCGATGATGGCACACTCTCCAACTTGGTTTGCAGTATGATAGCAACAATAACGCCGTATATAGCCACGGCTTCACAGAAAATTACACTGAAAGACAATGAACAAACACTTGATCATTACATAGTTCTAGCATCTTCTACTAGGTCAGAGCCAATGTAATCTATCACATCATATAAAAGCCAATTTCACGAATCCTAGCCTAGGTCAACCATTGTATGCTATAATCTAATGACATTTGCATCGGTTCACACAATATTTCCTGAAATTGAAATTGAAATTGAATCGTGGGGCAAAAACCTGATGAGATTCTTGGAAGTGATACGAGGAGCTTCAATGGCGGCACCGATCAAACTACTTCCGGTTATGTAAATTCCCCTAAACCATTAAGAGAGATTTCGTAAACACGATGCGTTCGTAAATCAATTTGGGAGAAGAAGAAGAGGATATTTTACCAGGCAGCACCAAGAACGGAGACGCCGATGGAGATGGCGATTCCGATGGCGGAGAAAGTGTACGGAGAGATTCTCACCAGAGCCGCCGCCCATGAACTCGCATGAATAGCCGCAGCACCGGACATTTTTCGCTCTTTATCTCTCTAGTCTCTACGATATGATCTTATTCTTTCTCTCTTTCGGAGGAGGAGACAATAACAACAACAGAGCCTGCCTGCGATCTGAGATTGAGCAACTACATTTCACGCGCGCGTGAGTTTACTTACCATCTTTATAGGCCTTGTAAGCCATTTCAATAGCCCATTTTCACCAAAAACCCATTTTCACTAAAATACTAAAGTATTTTTGTTTTATCAACCCGATTATTGGCAATGTGTATTGAGCCCTCTCTATAATGAACAAAGAGAGTGGGATAACTGCATATATCTAACACATTAAGCAAAAGTGAGAACACAACATACTCGGTAAAGGGAGGAATGAGGATTCCGATCAAGTTACAAAACAAACCAGACTGAAGCAGAAAATATTATTAAGCAAAAGTGAGAATAAATATATCCTACCAAACAATAAATTATTGTATGCCGCCTCATGTTATAGTATAAGTTACTCAAATTGCAAGAATTATAACAAAACAAAACCTCCAAACCCAAACTATAAATTGTAAGAAAAGACAAAACAAAAGAGAATCAATCATTCGTCACCATCCCAGGAACCCAGGTCACCCAATTAGTCCCCCAAGCCATCCAAGAAGCTCTGTAAATCTTTTAAACCCTCCGCCGAGAAGCTCCGCTGAACCCTCAACCTCGGTGCAACCAAGTTCGGTGGTGGTTGTGGCTGAAGACACACAACCACCGCCGTCACATTATCCCCACTCTTCCTCTTTATAGCTTCCTCGACTAACTCTTTACTACACATGAGCGGGTCATTGTGCTCCTGCAGTCTCCTTCTAGCAAAATCTATGGCATTCTGGCTCATGAACACATCCCAAACCCCATCACACCCGATTATAAGGAACTCGTCCTCTTCGGTTAGTTTAGTTGTCATGAGCTCAGGCTCTGCAATGAGGGGTCCACCGTCAGAACCATCTTTCTTCTTTTTCATGCCTTCCATATGAAAGTCCCCAAGCGCACGAGCCACATTAAGTTGTCCATTTAGATAGCCGTCGTATACATATCCACCCGATGCCTCAATGCGTCTTCTCTCCTTACTGCTCATGGGTTTGTGGTCTCTTGACATTTCAATGGCTTTCCCTTGACGGGATAAGACTGCTCTACAATCTCCAGCGTTTGCTACCACCAACGACCTGTTACCACAAAAATAAATGTTAACATGGTACAAAAGAGTTTCGTACCTGAATAATAATATAGTATGAAACAAAACAGAGAATATACAAGACTAGAAGACCTAATTTGTATTTGTGTGTCAATATACTACAAAATTAGTCAACAGGTAAAGCTAAGGGCCTAAGGCAATAACTACATTATAATAGCAGCAAATACGGGCAAAGAGTACATCTACACACAAATAAGTGGCAGAGAGTAACTTATAACATACATCTATTCCCGAATATTTTTTCTTACCTAACCTTACCAAGATGTAAAGGCTTAGGAGAGAACAACTAATATGGGAGAAGATGACCACACAACTAGTTGGACAAAAATAAATAGAATGTCCTGCAAATTGCTAGCCTACCTATGCAGTCTTAGGTAGTAGTCATTTAGAGTTTAGGTTAGACGTAACTTAAAAGATAATAAGAGTTGAATCAGCTAACCTCCCGAAAAGAATAGCTGCCAAAGCAGTAGTTCCTGAAGCAAGGCTCCCATCCAATGAACAAGCCTCTAAGAAGGCAGTGTCTGTTTGAAGAAATGCTGAAGACATCACCTTATTAATTTCACTAGGAAACTCTTGATCCCCAACAATGTACCTCGGTATATGGTAACATGCAAAATCAGCAGCATGCTTCCCACCATGTCCATCAAATACCTAATATAAACAAATCGAATAAGAGATTCCAGAGACCTTCTTATGCTATAAAATGCATTTACAAAAAAACAGGGAAAGAGAAGAACAAACAAACAAGCATACCCCGTAAAAGGCACTCGGGCCGGCCTCAGAGTTCTGAAGGCCAAAGCTATCCATGAAATTATCGACGCAAAGATAAGCATCTTCCATGCTTGACCTGGAGCCAATATCAGACCAAGCTCCAGAACGCATAGAAGGAACAAACTCAGACTTATTCTTCTCTAAAGTAAACTCATTCTCAACAGATATATCTGAGACCTTCGTCTTCACCTACAAAATGAAGCAGTCAGAAAGAAACCTCAAGCATCTCATAATCACACATTAAAAAAACAGATAATTGCAGTCTTAATCATACACATTAGAGAGACAATAATTCAATTTCATTGATACAAACAGTTTAGGAAACTAATACTAATGATCCAAAACCAAAGCAGTAATTACAACTTAAATTGAACATTCAATACAGAAACATGTAATTAAAGATAAACGCAATAAATAAAACCAGAATTATCCAAGAAACCCAAGTTGAAGAAAAAGGAATCTTACGAGAGATTGGTGTCGAACAAGCGACCTCTTATTACACGGAGCCAACGATCGCTCACCGTCGAAGCTTTGCCTGTAAACGGCGGCGGATGAAGAAGAAGAGAAGGAGAGAGGATTCGGCGGTTTACCGCCGTAACTCGAACTCCCATTCTCCGGATCAGAGATTCCTCTAGTTTCTTCCATATTGCACCATCATTATATTAAAAAAAAATTCAGTAAGCAAAATTAGCGAAAGAGCTGACGAGTCAACTCACGAGTCAGTGAGTCGATTAAAAACGATTTCACGTGGAATGTAGCTGTAGATGAGAGATTCTTAGACAATGGATACAGATTCAGCGACAAAATTGAAGCAATTGTTTCAGAGTTACACGAATTTCTAGGGTTTAAGAAAATTAGGGTTTTGTGGCACAAATTAGAACACGCAGAGAGAGAGAGAAGAGAGATGTAACTAAAAGCTGTTCGCCGGCGGAGGTGAGAAATACGAGTCCGACGGTTATTAAAAGGCCCAAAAAAAAAAAAAGGATGCTTAACGTGAAAAAGTGAAAATTGAAAACGTCGGCGTATCATTGACATTTGTTTTTCTTTATTTTATTTTTTTTCTTATTTAAAAAGGAATAAAATATTTACATTTCTAAATAAAAATAAACGTAATATTTTATGAATAGCATGAAAGGAAACATGACATTTAAGAGAAAATAGAAAATGATTTTGATCATTTAAAATGAATATTTGTGTTTTTCTAAAACGTTTGGATTTTCGAAGATCTAATATTTTATTTTATTTTTTGTCAACAATATTACTTAAAAAAAAAAAGGTCAAAAAGTTAATCTAATAGAACATTATTCACTTACATTAGATAGATATTGGAGTTACATATTTACATATATATGATCGCTTCATGCAAATTTGTCCGTTTTAGTATTTGCTTGCTTATATGACCATTTTAATTTATTAAATAAAATTTTGATATCAATTTTTCATATAATTGAACTGTTAAAAAATGTTTGATTATTTATTTGTATGATAATATTTTCTATATACAGTATTATTAAACTTGATTTACTGTTATGATTTATTATTTTATTTTTTTATATTATTATTGACTGCGTTAAATTATTTTATACAAAATATTTAAAGCAATTATATAGTTTGAAAATTATCTAAAAATAACAGTTTTTTCGTGTTTTTGCAGGTACCTCATCGCTAGTTTCTTAAATATCTAACCTTTTATGCTTTTATTGGCGGTCACCAAATTAGAAATTAAAGAATCACACGAATAGTATATGTTGGGAAATATTCGAATATTGTTTCGCCATTAGAAACTTTTTTGTGCGGATATTTCCTGACAACGATGGTTTACTTATCTCGTTATTAATTAAATGGACCGACAAGAAGCTTGTTGACGTGGGAGCATGTGATGACACATGCTAGCTAATTGGCTATCATATTATCAAACAAAAATTTCTTCAGTATGTGTTGTGTGTGATACGTGTACGTTTTATTTATAGACGTAGCAAAAATATTCACGGCTTCGTGTTCAATTTGTCTTTCGTAATGGACCTTCTATTTCTAATGTTAATGGGTCAAGTCCATTCTTTGGGCTTAATTTAAGTATAGAGAAGATATGTACATAGCTGGAAGGAATATTTAGATGGGTTTGAACTGTGTACAACAACAACAACTAAGGAACGTTGTGAATGTACTGAATACATGTTATGAGGAAATTATACTGGATGGACATGTTTTTATGAAAATACTAGGATAGTATCCGCGCTACGCCGCGGGATTATTTATATTTTATTTTTATTTTTATTATTTTTGAATAATTTTATATGTGTTTGTAATTCAAAAGTCATTATTAATATAGTTTTGACAATGTTCATTGGTAATATTTTTGGTTTTAGGTTTTTGTTATTATGTATTTCTAGTTTTATTATTGTAATGAAATTGTAAATTAAAAATAAAATCAATTCTTTTCTTGTATTAGGATGTATTGGAGGACCATTATTATTGTTAGTTGTTTTGTTTTATTTAATCAATTTTGGCATTTGATATTTCATGTTTTTATCAACACGGAGGAGATTTTTAAGAACTTTTTGTTTTAAAAAAAATGTTTGATTGTGTTAATTATATCAACTCTACTTCCTTACATGTTTATGAGATTAGTTAATTAATTATTAAACATATAATGAAAAAATGTTTTTCTTGTTTTAGAAAAATTAACTCATATGAGTTAAACTTGTGTTCAAAATTGTAACCATTTTTTTTTTCGGATATGAAACTTTATTGAATGTTTTTAATCAAAAAAGAAATCCATCAAAACATTCTTTTGTCATTGACATCTCCTTTTTGGGGTTTATGATTGGGCTTTTGATATGATGATGGGTTAATGTCAATGAATTTATTGCCCTCATTTTTATGAATATTTACACATAATTGTTATTGAATGATTAAGGAATATTTATTTTCTATTAATTAAAAAACAAACATTTCAATTTTAAAATTTATTTTAATCATTTTTATAACATACTTAATTATTAAAATATAATATTATTAGATCTAAAACATTTTCAAAACTCTAATTTTTTCACCTATTAAAAAACTGATTACTATTCACATATTTAATTTTTTCTAAATAAAATTATCAAAATAATTATTATTATAGGCAATTGACTTACTTAATACCAATGGTATAATATTTAACGGGTGAAACATATTTTTACACAAAAAAATAACAAAAAAAAAATCTTGCATAGATTAAAGAAAAAGCAGACTATATATTTAGTTGATACATAGTAGTTTGATCTAAACATATATTTCTTACGTATTATATATTTTTTTTATTATACAAACAAATTTTAGATCCTCGAAAATAACTTTACTCATAACATTAATTTTATCTGCAAAAATTTGTTACATAATGTAAAAGTAAAACTCATTCTGGTTATATATACTGAAATCAGTCGTCAATCATAAATACTACTGGTGTCTACTGAGGAAAGTTCTCGATGAAACAAAGTTTAAACCAGTTCGGTTTATATATTACGGTCAATTTGGTTTAGTTTCATTTAGGCGATGTTTATTTCACGTGGCAAAACAATATGCCCGGTGCTTCATTTAAAAAAAAAATTCTATTAATAATTGACAAACATAAATGGGTAGAAGAGTTTACAAACATAAATGGGCTAATAGTCGTCTAAGTCAAACATAAATGATCATTGAATAGAAGAAACCAAAACATAAATGTCATACAGTATTTCATAAATTTAGATGCACGTATCCATTATTCTAAGAAATAGCTTATAATAAGATCATTTGTTTTAAAAACTTTAAGCCCACTTATTTTAAAAATTAAGCCCAACAAAATAAGATCAAATTTAGGAGAAAATATGACATGGAAAAAACAAGACTTATTGTAGGTTAAGACATGTTGAGTTGTATTATTTGAAATGTTTCTATTGGCTAACAATTTTTCTGAGATGTCAAGCTGAGAAGAACCTAAAATGCTGAGTTGTCAGTTAAGGAGAGCAACACATTCTAGTTTTATTGTATTGATTTAGCATTTTCGTATAATCTGTTAGTACATTCCAGTTTCAGTTTTGGTACATGCATAAAAATTTAAAAGAATTGATTTGATCAAATATATCAATTAAAAAATATTTATTTTTTTTTGGGTCAACTATTCCAAAAAATACTACACAGCTGCCTAAACATATTTGAACTGAAACAATTTAAAACTGGATAACTTTTCGGAAAGGACTATCAAAAACATGTAATTATGTAAATGAGGAGGATAAAGCACAAAAGAAACCACGTGATTTCATATATAGAAAACGAACTATTGTCATTTCTTTTATACTTTTACCCATACAAAAATCTCACTTCCGCCATCACATTTTTGAATATTGGATAAATATTTTTAATTTTGCACTACGTAAATTAATCAAAAATTACAATTAAAGGTGATTTGTTACTTTTGTAATTTTTTAAGTTTCTTTTACCAACAAAAAAAAAAAGAGGATGAATTACTTTTTACATTTGACTCAATGTTTTGTATTCCTATTCTATTGTTGTTAGTTACATCATTTTTTGTAATCCAAAAAAGGAAAGTTACACACTTTTTAGTTTTTTTATAAATCAAAATATTTGAGTAACTTCGTTTTATATTTAAAATGCAATTCTCATGATAATTCCTTTGTGTTAATGAAGAACTTCAAATTATATTATTTTTATTTTAAGAGGTCTGTCTAATCGAGTTATATATATATATATATATATTGGAGAAGAAAAAAATAAATAAATATTTGCTTTTGGTAAGATTCTAAAGAGGAAAACGAAAACAGAGGGACAACAATGGCAGGGAGAATAAGCTGCTGTCTGAATCTTCCTCTCTTAGATTCCAACTCTGCACAATCTTTATCCCCACTTCTCAAGAAAACGTCGCAGATCTCTTGGTATCTCTATCTATTCAATTCATGAAAAATCATTATCCACCTGATCAGTTTTCACATATCAAAAGATCATTTTATTTCTTTTATTGTATATTAGTACTAGTAGGAGAACAGAGCATGTGACTGAGCCACGGAAAAACAACAACAAGTGTTCTCTTGTCTTTGGCGTGACGGCGACTGTCCTGATCGGCGTAATTCAAATCAATGACGTGGCATCATCAGTTGCAGCTGCGTTGCCTGTGGAAGAGATGGCCGCCGGCGTGGTGCCGCCGCCAAGGAGGTGGAGCGACAAGAGGACGTGTCCGCCTTGGCTTGAGAACTCGTTAGAGACTATCGTACCGGAGAATCTTCCCCGTCCGTCGGCTCAACGACGTTTGGAGTTAGCTGGATTAGCTAAGGGTGATGCGCCGCCGGTCGGTGCGGTGGTGACACGTGTCAATAGGACTGCTTGCTTCTCCGTGTAAATTGGAAAGTTCAGTACACGTGTAAGGGTTAGGCAGCTGTAAAAAAAGTCAATTAGAAACAAATACTACTATTGTAAATAAATTAAATTTCAATATTTTATATACGTACTTGCATAAATAAAAATTGAAGTATTTGAACAAATTAAACTTGACATTTTTTCTTTTAAATTTAATTAAAAAAACTTAAAATCATTGAGATTGTTATTATTTGCACGATTCGTTTTCGTTTCTTTTTCTTTATTTTTGTAATCTTGTAGCCTATTCTTCCCAAAAGTTTGGGAGCTTGCAGTTTTTGAGTGTTGGAGTAGTACTCTGTTGGATGTGAGATGATGAAACAAAGTAGTACATGCGTGTAGTGTAGTACAAACAGAAAAGTACTTCACACTGAAATCAATGAGTGAGTCGGCCCGTTATCGATCCACAGTTATATGTCAGTCCAACCATTTAGTTTTATTTCGGCCTCATAATTTTTCCTTTTTAAGTACAAAAGAAACTAATGTAACGGTAGATACTAGGGGACAGTAGTTTAAGAGAAAGGTTAATAATAGAGTTGACATCTCTCTCAGACACTCACTCTCTCACATGCCTCTTTAGGTTTTTTTTTTTAATCTTCTTCACTATATCATCACCACTCAATGGTATCTTCAAATCGCCGCCTCTGAGATCTCTCTTCCGGTTGCTTATCAGATTAGGTATACATATTCACTCTTTTTATTTCCTCCACATTGTTTAAACATTGATGATAAAGTAGAAGTTTGAATTCATATCATTGCCTTTTGGTCAAGATTAATCCTTTCTTTCTCAAAAGTATCATGTTAATTGAAATCTTGAATCTTGACTGAATTGGTTTTTGTCATTTTTCCTAATCGCAGCCTTTGTTTTGTGCTACATTGCTTTGCCTGTTATGTCCAACAATGTCTTGCCTCCTCAGCCTTTTATGCAAATGGGTCAATTCATTAATGTCTCTACTACTCCAGACCTGATTTGTAATCCGGATATGAGATTGTTACAACCAGTTTGTAGTCCAATCTCTGGTGGGAGTCAGGATTCTCATGTAATGCTGCCTAGTGTTGCTGCTGGTTTAGGATCAGTTAACATGGATACAACTATGTTACATGGTAAGCGCAAGTCTCCGTTGCATCCTTCTGTGCAAAATAAACGTATGGTTTTACCTATGGAGCATCGACCATGGGCGTCTGCTCCAATGTCTGTGCAGTCATCTTCTGTTTCCCCCAGAACACAGTATTTGCCTGCATCATTTGTTACTAAGAATACTTCTGTTATGTGTAATAAGCCTGTGAAGCAAACTGCGGGGAGAAAACAGAGTTCGCAGAAACCGCTGCCGCTGAAACCTCAGAACGAATCATCTGGAACTGTGAGGTCTAAGATGAGAGATTCTTTAGCAGGTGCCTTGGCAATGGTACAGTGCCAAATGGAAGTGCCAAAGGAGTCGAAAAGGTTAGATATTGAGACTGCATCTAATCCTCTCGACGGTCATGTTAGTGAGCCATTGCCAGTTGCTGCTGGAGTTGATGTCATGGTATCTGATGGTAGCACCGCAATGCTGACCCTCAGTGATCCTAGTCCTGTTGGAGGTATCTCTGATCAGACAGTTTTGCCAGAGATTTTGACTACCACCAAGATAAGTGATGCCAAAGAAGAAGCTCTGGCTGTTAAACCTTTTGCCGTAGACAATGTTTCATATAGTGACAATGTGTTTTCAAAAGATGATCTTTTGCAAGGGAATGACCTCTCTTGGGATCTTGAGTCGGATATTGAGTTTACAGAAAGTTTTCAAAATGATTTGATTGGAGCAGTAGCTAATGATAGGTGCCAGGATAAACTGTTACTGGATCCACAAGTTTTGGCGTTTAAAATAGAGGCAGAACTCTTTAAGTTATTTGGTGGTGTGAATAAGAAATATAAAGAGAAAGGAAGATCACTCTTATTCAATTTGAAAGACAAAAGTAATCCTAAACTCAGGGAAAAAGTTATGTATGGAGAAATTGCAGCTGAGAGATTGTGTTCCATGTCAGCAGAGGAACTTGCTTCAAAGGAACTAGCTGAGTGGCGACAAGCAAAAGCAGAAGAGATGGCTCAAATGGTTGTTTTGCAGGACACAGAGGTAGATATTAGAAGCCTGGTAAGGAAAACACACAAAGGAGAGTTCCAAGTGGAAGTTGAACCAATGGATAGTGGCTCAGTGGAGGTCTCTGTTGGATTAAGTTCGCTTAACTGGTCTCGGCCAAAGAAGAAAACCCCAACCATAACTAAAACACATGGAATCAAGAAGGAATTGAATGGCTCTGATGAGGGCACTGGCCTAATAAAAGGAGTCACAATAGATGATGAGATGCAGGCTGTTACTGGTTCTCTTCCTCCAATCATCTCTCTTGATGAATTCATGTCATCCATAGATTCAGAAGCTCCGTCTTACTCTTCCTCTTCAGATACTGAGAAAAAAACTTCTGTTTCAGACAAGAATGATGCAGAGGCGGTTTTAGTTTGTACATCACCCAAAGATAGTGCTAATGTTGATTTTGGTATATCACCAATCAAGGCTGATGTATCATCATTAGTTAAAGCTGAGGCATTATCACCTATTAAAGCTGAGCATAGTGACATAGTATCGTCAAAGCCTAATTCTGATTTGAAAGCTGAAACTACTTCGGTTCTCATACCTGATGGTGAACACGTGTGGGAAGGTGCACTCCAGCTGGGTACTTCTTCTGTGAGCTCTGTCATTGGCATTCTAAGAAGGTTTGTAATCAATGGAATCTATCTCAATATATCTTATTCTGTCTACTTTGACAAATTTGGATTTGCATATTATTAAAGCTTTCTTTCTCCTGATTGGTCAAAGACCCTTAACATGTTAAAACAATTGGTTTATGTCAAAGTCCATACATTTATTGATATCACGGTTACCAACCTGACTTTTTACACTTGACAGTGGCGAAAAGACTACTACTAAGGAATGGCCTATGTTGCTTGAGATCAAGGGCAGAGTCAGAGTTGACGCATTTGAGAAGTTTGTTCGAGAGCTCCCAAATTCCAGGAGTCGTGCTGTTATGGTATTATTTAACGTTTACCCTTATATCCTGACTCTACCCGTTTTTGTGCACATTCATAGAAAGCTGTCTGCTTGGTTAAAATAGAAGTCCTTGTTGTGTCTGATAATTGTTAAAGAGTTTAAACATTGTGTTTTGAGCCCTTGCAAAAACTCTATTATCCATCGTGGGTACTTATAAAGCTTGGTTTTGTGATTCAGGTTATGTCTTTCATCTGCAGAGGGGAGTGCTCAAATACAGAACAAGAAAACATTTCCGAGGTATGAGTCCTAGTAGTTAACCAAGATTCTGAGTAGATGTGTTTTATCCAAATAAACATATCCGAACCAAATAGTCGACTAAAAAATTGATATCTATACTGAAACTGAACCTGTACAAACTGATAGATTTTAATTTGGTTCTTGTTTTTCACGAACTAAGGTTATGTGGATGTCTGGATAAGTAACAAATTTGGGAAATGTGATTTCGTTATTTCACAGGTGGTGGATTTGTACGCTAAAGATCAGAGGGTTGGTTACGCAGAACCAGCTTCAGGAGTTGAGCTTTACCTTTGCCCAACCGGTGGCAGAACTGCCGAGATTCTAAGCAAGATTGTTCCGAGAAACCAACTTGATTTCTTGAAATCTTTAAATGATGGACTTATAGGTGTTGTTGTATGGAGAAGACCACAAATTAAAAAAGCACCACTATATAACTCTCACAAGAACCACCGTGGAAAGGATTCTTCATTAACCACACTTAATATGTCTCGTTACAAAAACATGCGACAGGTCAACAACCATGATGATATAGATGATGTGCCACCGGGGTTTGGTCCAGTACTGACCATGGCTCGGGATGATGACGATGACTTGCCTGAATTTAACTATTTTTCTGGTGGAGATGTAATCATGAACCGGACACGCCGGTCTGAATCTGTAAGAGAGCTTATTCAAAAATATGGAAAATCAGAACCTTTGTGGAACCAAAGTTTTAATGATGACAATGACATACTACCAGAGTGGCAGCCTCAACAGAGCCAGAGTCTTGGGCTTAATCATGTTGATGGTGGCTTAGTGGTTAGACCACGTCGTGAGTGGTGGCCGAATCATGCTGGCGGAGGATATTAGTTGCATTTTTGTTACACCTTAGTGATTTTGTTTTGTTTTTGTCTCTAAAGCAGGCATGTCTCTAAAGCAGGCATTATCCAAGTTTTGAATTTCTTTTCTATCACTGAATTTTGCATTGATCATACGATGGGCCTTCGTGGCCCGCTAATCGTTCTTTTGCAGTAGAGGGTTAGATAAATTTATTTTGATCACTCCTACTCTATATAAATTTATGGAAATTGAAAAGAAAAATAGCATAGTCTTGAGTAAATGTACTTTTGTCACAATCCTTTAGTACTCCCTTCGTTCTAATTTAGTTGTCGTTCTAGGATTTAATTTTTGTTTCATATTTTAGTTGTCGTTTTAGATTTTCAATGCAGATGTTTGATGAATATTCCAATCTTATCCCTGTTGTTTTAAAGTTTCAACCAATGAAAAAATTATAAAATATATTAATGAAGGGCAAAACATAAAATTTAATAGTTTCCTTAATTTGTGTGCAAAAACCTTAAACGACAGTTAAATTAGAACGGAGGGAGTAGTAAAGTAGTAATGCCAACAGTCTAGCAATTGTCTACAACTGAGTTAGTGGCCCCTTTATAAATCATGCTAAAAAATGGGATTATTATGGATTTTGTCACTTTTCACTCCAATTATTTTGAATCTGTCATTTAAAAAAAAAATATTCTTGATTTGCCACTTTTGGTCACTTTAAAATATATACATTTGTCAATGTTTTTCTACTAAAATACATATTTCATAACAAATACTTAACCCTAAGAAAAATGGAACAAAAAAAAAACTCAAACATAATGTGTAAAATTGTGTTTTAAAATCTTGGAAAATGACAAATTCACAAAATATTAGCAAAAATGGCAAAATCCACAAATGCCATTAAGAAAAGTGTGGCTTTTTCATTATTGTTTCAAAAATATTCTAGTCTTATATGTTGTTTTTACTAATTTATTACCCATTTTAAATTTGTTTTTGACCAATTAACTAGTTTCCCAAATGAGAAAGATCCAAGAGAAGTGATTTTTTGTTGCCATCAGAAATAACTTTGAACACTTATATATATTTTTACTTTTTTTTTTTTAACTCGGTCTGAATATTATTTTTACTTTTGAGTGGCTCGGATTCGGATTCCTCTGTTAAAGGGGTTTCACGAAAATTGGGGATCAGTGGTGGATTTGACGAATGTGATTTAGGGTTAGGGTTTTGTCTGCATGCCCCCTTCCTTACTAGGATCATGGTGTCTCCGAAGCATTTAGAATTCTCTTCCTCCGGTGGTGCTGCTGACTCCGACGATACCTTCTCCCAGCAAAAATCACCGCGGAATCCTTCCTCAAAGCGTCCCGCTGCTTCCGACGCAGCAGAAGAAGAAGCGACTAAGAAAAAGAAGAAGAAGAAGAAGAAGAAGACGACGACGACAAAATTGAGTTCGCCGTTGTTCATCCGGATCTGGAACGAGGAAGATGAACTCTCTGTCTTAAAGGTTCCTCCTCCTTTACTGTAATTACTTATTGATTTGATTCTGTATTTGTGATTCCTTAAACCCTCATTTCAAATTCTCAGGGATTAGTTGATTACAGAGCCAAGACAGGATTCCAAAGCAAAATCGATTGGGATGCTTTTTATCGCTTCCTTGGAGGTTCAATCGCTGAGAAATACTCCAAGGAGCAGGTTTTGGGTAAGATCAGGAAGTTGAAAAAGAGATTCCTTGTTCACTTGGAGAAGATCAATCAAGGTAGTGATCCCAAGTTTACTAGGGCTAGTGATTCTGAAGCTTTTGGCTTTTCCATGATGATTTGGGGACAAAATGAAGTTGGTCATGATGATGGTGATGATGATGATGATGATGGAATTGATAAGGAGATGTTGAAGGAACAGGAGGAACCCTTGAATGAAAATGGGCTAGTGAAAGTAACTGACAACAACGGGACTGCTCGACTAGAACAGCAGAGAGGGAATGGGGAAGAGATGTTGAAGGAGCACGAGGATGTGGCTAATACTGAACGGTTAAATGAGAATGGGGCAGCCAAAGTAACGGAGAATGGGACTACTGCTGGAAAAGAGAGTCATAACAATGATGATGATGAGTTATGCGCTGTGCGTGACGCATTTGAGACCGTTATGTCGCAAGGTTTAAGTGATTATCAAAGGAAGCTGCAGCTTGAGAAGCTGATGAACATTGGAGCTGGTAAAAGAAGAAAGTTGAGCGATGAATGGAAAGCGTTATGTGTTGAGGAAAGAAAATTGAATATCAAGAAGCTCAGATTTTCAGCCAAGCTTGCAGAAGCAGCAAATGATGGTTAGATGAAACCACGAAGCCCTTTTCGCATTCTGTCTTGTTTAGTTTCTTAGTAGTCATAAGTTTTCTACTGTTCAGTGTAGTTATCTTTTGTTCTTTTGCTGATCTACTTGGGAAAGCTTTGTGTAAGATAATCTAGTTTTCTTCCTTAAGTATCCACAGGAGTCATGTCCTTTGTTGGATATAGTTTGGTTACATATTCCATAACATCTAGTGGCACCAATCAGTCAATAAAGTGGCACCATTTTATATTCACTAACAAAAGGTCTTTACAATGTAATTTTACATTTTTAACACTAAAAAAAAGGGCCAAAAGAAGTGAACAAAGAAACACGCTGACCAAATAATAAAATAATTTTTCTTGTCGGTAATCACCAAACCCAGCAATTCACAAATGCACTTCCTTTGCAACAAACGACTTATCCAGATGAATCCGACGAGGACGAAAAAAAGCTTTAGTCTTGTGATGTTGCAGAGTATTCAAAAAGCAAACGTTTTGAAGGTGCAGACTGCAGAAGGACACGCAAGCGGCTTGTGAGCTGATAGATAAGTGTCCATTGCATTGCCATTTCAGAATCTTTCATCTGTCTTACCACAGAGGCCTGTAGAGATAAAAGACAGCAAGAACTGGTCGGTACTTATTTTGGTAGTTTTAAAATGAAGTTGCAAATGGAGAAGAAAGAAGATTTATATGTTTATGCCTGACCTGAAGACGTTTTCCAAGCTGCACTTCAACTTCTGTTCCAAATGATATGTTGCTTGCCAGAGACTTGAGAGGATCCACAGTTGGATCAACAGAGAGTAAACTTGGGATCTGTGGGGCATACACCAACCTCCATCTCGCCTGACCAAACTCTCCTTTTCCTTCTATCCTTGGCATTATGGTTTCAAGTGTTGCGGTTGCAAGTTTTTTAAAAGCAAGTTGTCCATCTCCTTCTAATATAGATTCTGCTAATTGGCTCTCAAACACCTTTGCAGCCTGCGAGAGTGAGATAATAAACAGATATTTCATCAAGAAGAAAAACGCAACAACATTTCCAAATTTCAGCTACATTTTAACTTCAAACTTACCTCGGAAGGTGAGAGAGCATCCTGTTCGACAGAACGAGTTGAAGTCACCACAAGTTTGTCCTGCCAATTGCTGGCACGACTTTGGATCCTAAATTGCCATTCTGAACCAACTAAGGCTAAATCTAGCTGAGGATCTAGTCCATGTTCAGGCTCAAATTTTGCAACGTTGAGATGCTCCCTCTTCAAACGAACCTGTGTTTAGAAATCAAAATAGATGTTGATTACTCGAGGAGAGCTTGGCTTTGCAAGAAATTTTATGGAATGAATGAATTCACCACATAAGATCAAAACAGAGATTTAGACAAAACCTGAGTAGCCACAAGATTGACATCTCCATTCTCGAATGTTAGGACACCCTTTGGTTTGATATATTTTGGATGAGCCATGCCATCAAGTTCAAGCTCACCACTAACAGCAAAATTAAGAATTAAAGGATATACTATCCTCAGCTCTGGTCCTAAAACAAGTTTCATATCACTCAGACGGATGTCCATATTTGGTTTCATTTTCACTTCTTCAATCTCCTTTTCAACAGAATTTGATTTACCTGTTGCGGGCAAAACAAGCAGAGATCATTACAAAGTTTTACCTACAAAGTCAAAATACTAAAATAGATAAAAGAAATCATAGAATTTTTGCTAGTATATACATAAGTTACCAGCAGACTGGGATAATTTCATCCCTGAAGACGCCCGCTCTGTACCAAAAAACCGAGCAAAATATCGTGAAGAAACAGCTTGATTAATAGAAGCACCCGGAATCCTATATTGATTGGCTGCCAATCTATTTAAAGGGGCAGCTCCGCCACCCTTATCATGAGGCAGATAAGCTTCTCCTTGGCTTAGTTTAATATTCCCTGATATAGTTGGCTGCAGCATCGATCCAGTAATTTGCAGCTGAGTGTCAACCTGACCACTGATATGGCAACACGATCACTCTCTCAAGGAATTAGAAATTGTAATAAGCAGTAACATGCGTCTAGAAGAGAAGAATGGAAGAAACCTAGACGATACAGTATCTCAACTTGCGGTCTACCAGAAGAGCAAATAATATAAATTAACCAGAAGTGATAAGTATGTACCCCTCAAGATATATCAATAGTTAAAGTAAGAAAAATCAATCAAATTTATGTCCTACAAGCTTGAAATGATTGACAGCAGCGTACCTTAAAAAATTCTTTGCTCGTACTTCTAGAACTTCACATTTGAGCTCTATTCCATCACCAGTAGATGCTTCATTTAATCGAAGGGGAAGATTTCCTTTAACAACCAGCTTTCCCCTTCTACTTACCCTGCTTTCTAGTGAGGTGATGCACAACCTGTTTGACTTAACATGCAAGGTTCCACCAAAGTTTGTGAGAGGTTTACGGAGTACAGGTGAAGCGATAGACGCCCTGTTGAATGAAGCAGACCCATCAAGCACTGGATGCTCTACTGTACCTCCGACCTGCTCAGCAAGTAGGTTATGCGTAAATGAATTTGACTTTATACAATGTTTGAGGACATGGATAGATCAATTTAACTATCTTACAATGTAAAGAAAACAAAAAAAGAGGGTAAGTATTTTTTGGCCAACCTGAAGCCTGATATCCGCATTTCCTTGGAGCCAATTAGCATAAGGAGATATGGCTGTCAACAAAGTCATTCCCCCATCCTTGATGTCTGCCTCCAATCTAACTTCTCCTGCATCTAAAATATTCCAGTATAAGCCCTTGAGACTCTCAGCTAATTGGCTGTCCCATCCTTCTTCGCTCCTATCCCTTGAGGTTCTCTTCTCATCATCTTCCTTTTCTTTTGCCCAGCTGGGGATTTTGACTGCACCACCTCTATCAGTTTCTCTGTCTTCCCCCTCAGAGATACTTTTCTGCGAGAAGCTAACAGGAACACTCCCTTGTATATGCACATGACCATTTTGGACAAATGGTTCAAAATTGGAGTTGAAAAGAAAACGACTGTTAGATGTAAGAGAAGCAAAAACTTCAGCTCGTCCAAGGTCTATACCACCAACCGCGCCATCCAATAATCTAACTTGTACATCACATTCTGGTTTTTCAAGACTCCCCCTAAGATCTCCTTCCATGTGCAAAATTCCTCTGATTGGTGACAAGAGTTTTCTCAAAGAGTGAACAAGATCAGTAGCTGATGACTCAACAACCTCAACCAAGGTAGGTATCAAACTGACAGGGAAATTCAGAACAGCAAAATGAAGATTTGTTTTTGGCCCCAATAAGGTCCCATCTGCATGCAGTGTAGCGTTTCCTTTTTGAATAAGCATCTCCTTAAGACGTAAACCATCATCATTGCTATACGAGCCAGTAGCCAGAACACGCTGTGTTTTGTAAGTCCCCCACTCCCAGTCATCTCCATGGAAGTCGAATTCGGCCTGATATAGATGTAAGAGAAAAATGTTTAAACAAGAGCACTACTAGATATTTTCACTTAATTATCCCAGTCATGTTTTCTTTTTCCATTTTTAAGACAGCTGCACACATNCTTCCTTTTCTTTTGCCCAGCTGGGGATTTTGACTGCACCACCTCTATCAGTTTCTCTGTCTTCCCCCTCAGAGATACTTTTCTGCGAGAAGCTAACAGGAACACTCCCTTGTATATGCACATGACCATTTTGGACAAATGGTTCAAAATTGGAGTTGAAAAGAAAACGACTGTTAGATGTAAGAGAAGCAAAAACTTCAGCTCGTCCAAGGTCTATACCACCAACCGCGCCATCCAATAATCTAACTTGTACATCACATTCTGGTTTTTCAAGACTCCCCCTAAGATCTCCTTCCATGTGCAAAATTCCTCTGATTGGTGACAAGAGTTTTCTCAAAGAGTGAACAAGATCAGTAGCTGATGACTCAACAACCTCAACCAAGGTAGGTATCAAACTGACAGGGAAATTCAGAACAGCAAAATGAAGATTTGTTTTTGGCCCCAATAAGGTCCCATCTGCATGCAGTGTAGCGTTTCCTTTTTGAATAAGCATCTCCTTAAGACGTAAACCATCATCATTGCTATACGAGCCAGTAGCCAGAACACGCTGTGTTTTGTAAGTCCCCCACTCCCAGTCATCTCCATGGAAGTCGAATTCGGCCTGATATAGATGTAAGAGAAAAATGTTTAAACAAGAGCACTACTAGATATTTTCACTTAATTATCCCAGTCATGTTTTCTTTTTCCATTTTTAAGACAGCTGCACACATTGCTCATGAAAACCAATTTGGAGTCCCTTTAGATGATGACAATGTTTATCCTTTTATAATTTTAAAAACGACATGACAAGTTTATGTAATTATGTTTATACCAAGGTGTCTCCGTTGCCTCCACCACTAGCATCCAGCGAACCATGCCAATGACCTTTGAGTTCAGCTAAACCTGGAAGACTTAGATCTTCAAGAACGACTTCACTTGGTGGAGTGTAATACCCACGTATCTCCTGATTTCAAGGAACAATGAAATTTACTATAGGAACGAAAGAAAGAAAGACGAGCCTAATGGTATCCACACAGTTCTTTTCTGTCACTATAGAATCTGCTTACTACATCAGAAGCCTGTTAGTTACTTTAGAATGAGAAATACATCATATTTGGTTTATTACCTCTAGCAAGTCTCGAAGATTTTCAGCTTGTAGACAGAGATTTTGCACACTTTGAATAAAAAGATCCTGCCATATAACCAGTAAACCCACATAATCAGAGGCATCCAACTCAAAGAGTAGATGAGAACATGTTTTTGGAGTACACAAACATAAACATGCTCATGCAGGTTGAATTTCTATTAAACCAACATTTTTCGAATATGGCTACTCACAATATAAGCATATTATTTAGTAATAACAGCCAACCTTTGATCTCGAGTGAACAGCTGGATCTGTACTTCTTGAAAGAAGCCTTGCGAGAGGAAGCATCTCAGCAACCTCTGCCTTAGGCACTTCAAGTCTCATTCTCCATCTTCCCATGGAAGATATAACACTTCCAAGATGACCCGTCATGGCTCTCATTAAGAAACTGCCAGCTTCCTTCTGACCAAGGTCTCGGTCACGGGAACCCGGCAATACATATTCACCTTGAAGCTCATACCGGCTATTGCTTTGTTCCAGAATAGTTTTCTCAACAGTGATCTTCAGGAAAAAAGATAAAGAGGATTAGCGGAAATATTATCATGCATATTCTCATATTGCCTTCACTGCTAAAAGTACTAGTCAATTATACACAGTTTCATCTCACTATTACCGTAGTCTTCCGGACAACATGAAACACTTTAAACAAGGTAATCAAACATAGAAATGGTGGCAAATGATGTACTATGAAATGAGTAAACTAGACAACATAAAATGATCAATCTATATGGTCGCATGTACGGTTATACTACATACCACATCACCGCTCCATCTTATTGCAACATCTAAAGCTTCACCCAGAACTCCACTAAATTTTGGCCGAATTACAGACAACAGGCCATGTCCCCTTCGCTTCTGAAGATTTAGTTGAATCTCTGCCTGCAAGTAAAATGGAAAGTAAGATATTATTGATAATTATAGTAATATTTAGTTTCATATTCTGCTAAAACTAACTCATGATACTTGCAAGACGTCATCTTATGAACGTTTTATTAAGTGAGCCTAGTCTTCCTTGACACTGTTGTTAACATGCAAGAAAAATTCCTAAATAAACTGAAGCTGATAATAGTCTATTTAGACTGAACCTGCACCCAGCACTAACACAGAATAAATAACTCATATGATTGTGTTTACCTTTTGAATCACCCCTCTCAGTGAGGCCAACTCCAACTCATCCAGTGGAAAATTGCGTATCTGGGACCAGATATGAGGACAAAATGTAAATTATCTGCAGCCGATTCTCATTTTCTCTTCAAAAGATCAAATAGAAGCATGTTTTTAAACAAGAGAATACCTCCAAAGTAGCAGACTGTTGTGGTTGAAAACAAGCGTTAGCTCTTAGTTGTCCTTTTTGAAGAGAAAAGGAGAGTAACTTTCCACTTTGTACATTTTCGCCAGAATTAGGCTGTAGTGGACCTATAAAGTCTAGTGTAAGACTTTCATCAGGCCGGCCCACGGCATCAAGCTAGATATGCAACACAAAAAAAATTAGTATAAAATTCATGGATTAACCTTTGTCTACCTAACAATTATGTAGAGGCTGTTCGAATCAGATATATGAGACATACTGACACAATTTTAATAAATTGACAGAAAAAAATTAAGAAAAAGCTTCAACAGTTAGAAATCTCATATCAATCACAGATCTTTTACTGCCGAACAGAAAGGTTTGTCACAAGGATAGCTGCTACTAGTGCTCCGGCTGTTACTGATGCTGATGATATGGTTCACAGAAGCAAGAATTCAGTACATTACCTTAACATGATCACGTGAAACGCTCAAAAATCCTGCTAGTTGAGGGGCCAAAATCAACTGATTCAGCTTGAGACTTGATATGGAAATCTCACCATCGAGGCTAGAAATTGCATCTGCATCTTCAGATTTGCCTGACTCAACATCTCCATCTTTTGTAGTGCTGTGTTGTTTTATCTTCCCTAGAAATTTGATCCTTCCTGTTGCTTTTAAATGTGTAGGTCTTGGCGAATCAAATGGATAGGAAGAGACCAAGCTGAAAAACTCAAAACCACGCATACGTAAATCCAAGTCAAGCCCCTCAACAACAAATGGCATGGCCTCCCCTTGGGCAAAGTCTTGGTGAGACAAACACTGGTCTTGGTATGAGGTATCTAATTTTGTGTATAAATCAAAAGCAATGGATGATGAATTGACAATAATATTATCATGTGATATCACAATATCTCCCCGAGCATCAGTTAAGGAGCCATCAGCTTTAGGTGCTGCCCATTTAATGTCAAACCTCCTGCATTCAAAATTTAAATGAGCACAATAAGACAAGCACACACATTAAAGAACACTCCATATGGCCCAAGAGAATGGCAAGGGTATCTTACGGTTTCAAGAGGGCACCAGAAAGTTTTGTTTCCCCAGTTAAATCACCCAATTTCAGCAGCTCAAGATTTAGATATTCAGGCATATAACGATGCAAAACCTTATCAAAAGATATGTTTCCTGAAAAGTTCACATCCAGTGCGGTATCATCTACCTCCCCCTGTAAAATATACCTTAGTCAGCATAAACTAGAAAAACAGAAACACAAAATGATAACCAGTACTGAAGAACAAACAAAATGCTAAATAAGATGATGAATGAAGACATTAGATTTTAAGATGTTATACATATTGTCCTTCAGATTAATTAGGGGCGATAAAACTGAAACTTCCATATAATCCGTAAACGAAGGGAGACATGCTGGTCTTTGTGAGACATAACCATTTTCCTACAGTTAAACTGAGTCGATTATGATGGAAGGCATACCATATGCTCCATTCAGAAGAAGAAAAAAAAAAAAACAAATCTAAGACACAGTTACCACTCATACCTACACATGCCTGGTGAAACACACAATCACAACAATTTATTTGGATGAAATATGGGACTTGATGCAGTTAAATGATAAACCTAACAGGCTATTCATAAAATCAGCTGGAAAGAGTAAGCATGCATCTGCAGATCCCTCAAGAGAAACTCAAGATTGAGCCACATATCTTGTGTCCCGTTTTCCCTCAATCCAGTACTCACCCAACCCAGACACTAATGTTGCAACGTCAATTGGCGTAGGATTATACTAGGAATGGTAGGTAAGTCAATACAACATACCTCTGGACAGACCCAAGCATTCCCTGCTCCACGAATCTCCCCACCATCAACAAGGGTAGCTCTAATACCATATAAATCAGCAACCTATTACATAAAATAGGCTAATCTGAAAATATCCGAAACGGTAATTCATACTTCACATAGATGGAACAGACAAAGAAATTGCTTACACAGTTGTCAGTGTTAAATGTGAAATTAGCAGAAAGATAGGAAAATGGAACACGGTCAAATGCTGCAACAGCACCAGCTTCCTTGTTTTTAAGCATTGCCTCATATGCCAAAGATGTAGGGAGATCTGGAGACAGATAAGCTATCTTCCTAGAGACCATGCAGCTTCCCACAAAAACGGGAGCATCAAGCGGGCCTTGACAGTTGAATACAGCTGTAACAGAACCAGCTAGCTGCAGGCCAAGATAATACAAGGAATTGGGACTAGACAAAGGAGTCACGCAGAAGCACAAAAAAAAAGAAAAAACGAAATGAAGATGCATATAGCGCTATATAAATGGTAAATTTTAACAGAACAAGCAGAAAATATTAATTATACCGGGAAAACCAGGGGCTTCATCTTGAACGTTTTCATCAAAGCATTAACTTCCACATAAGGAACCTAAGACAAAATAGGGACAAATTAACAACTTTGATTGGGAAATTAGGAAAACACATCATGCATTAAGATGAGGATAGTCATCCAATGTAGCGAGAATATTGACCCACATCAAATCATTTCGTTTAGTCTTTGACTGGTGATCTAGATAACAAAAATTGCTATCTAGATTAGGGGTTCACATAACAAATGTTACCTGACACATGAGATGAAACTCCCCCTCATCAGGATGTATACCGAAATCTCCAGAAGCCTCCAAAGGAACCTTTCCAAACCAACCATTAGCATTATGAAGGAAAATGCGCTGGCCCCGGAAAGACAGGCTAGCTGAGACATCCTGTAAAAACGAAATAAGATTATATGAGGCAAAAGGTAGCCTGAGTCAACAACTATAACCTTGAGCTGACATCCTGCGTTTACTAGCTAAAGATAACGACAGGAGAAGATTTATGTCTTAGCAATTACATGGAAAGCGTAAATCCCCTATAGAAAGACATATATATAGATCTTCTAACGCACCGATAACATAGTATAGAGACATGAGAAAGCATATTCAGGATATATTAAAACCCAAGACTTACAGAAAACGATGAAGGTGCATCATTTATATGAAAGCCTAGTCCTGTGACATCAAGTTGCCCATGTAGGTTTGGAAATATTTCCCCTCTAGACATACACAGATGAACCTGCAATGCAGTAGACCAAGGGCAAGCCAATATTATTTCGGAAGTTTGCTCAGACCCCTCAACTTAGCCAGTGGACTAATTGGGTATATTTAACAGCTCGTAGAGATGTTGTACAAAGAAACTACTAGAGAAAAAATGGAAAAGTTAAAACCATCAAACGTAGACTGATAACGAAAATAATAAATGTTCAATTCACTAAGAGGACACACAGTGGACATTAGAAAAGCACCTCACCAGTAGCTCTTCCCTTAGACCACTCAATAGGGATTTCTAGAATTCTTTCAAAAATCTGCAGACATGTAGAAGTATGATAAGCCAACCATTGCAACTGATACCAAGCATACGTCATCTATTCATCTGCTACCTTACCGGGACAAAGAAGTTGGTGACATTTAAATTTGCATGCCAGTTCTGCTCAACAGTATCAACAAAAACATCAACGGACAAAAGCCCACCATCTTCAGATGTTACATCTGATCTCCACATACTACAGTTTCCACCAAGTTGCACATACACACGACCATAGTGATTCTGAAACTTAACATGTCCATGGACGTTCCTCATTTCTCTACATATTAAATGTTGCTTACCAATCAGTCACTTTAAATCTTAAAAAGACCCCATCCACACTCAGCTTGAACTAAATAAATAGAGATATTAAGGCCATACACATCTCAGAGGATAGTATAAGGTTTGATATTCACTTAAACTGACGCTAAAACTAAAACTGTTATGCTACAAATTTGTTTATCGAAAGGAGGCGGTGGAGAGTAAAAGAAAGGCCTAAATTGGTTACTTAAACATTATATTTACAAAATAAATGACCCTTACCTGGGCTCTGTGTCACCATACGCTAATAGAATAAGTGTCCCAGCTTTAAACTGTACAGAATCAAGCATAACTGGTAGTGTCTTCTCAGCATAACCAGCAGGCAGATTCTCCAGTCCATCACTCAAGCGAGGAGCATTGTCAGTAGCATTTGGCTCTGCCCCTCCTGTTAACTTCTTAGAGGAACCAATTAGACTATTAAACACCATTTCCTTCAACTTTTCGCTCCATGGCCAAGTACAACGCTGATGATTTGCTACATGTTGATGCTCATGCTTTTTGAAAGTAACGTCACGACGTTGATTTTCACTTCGATTACCATGTGGAACATTGTCCGCATTCTGATCCACAACATTCATAGATATATCCCCTCTCTGACTGCTTGAAGTCTCAGATTCAGTAGAATTCACATCTTCACCAGATGGGCTTCCTTTAGTTTGTACGAGTGCACAGAGTCTTTCGACAGTCATAAGTAATGGATCACATGATACAGTGAACTTGTCTAACGTGGAAGCCTTTTTTACACCAAGGAGCCTTTTTCTCCTCCCTCGGTAATCTTTCCCATCCAAATCATTAGCTAATGATTGCTCACCATACGGCACACCACGATCATATTGATTACTAATTTCTCTATCACCTTTAACTAATAGCATATCCAAACTCAACCCATCATAATTTGTGGATATCACTGAAGGCTGTTGTGATAGACTATGGAAATAACATAGAGCTACTGAAGCACTACGCTCAAGAATTCTCTTCTTGGCACTAATATTAGACTTTGAATTATTATGTGATTTTGAATTCCACTTGAATTTGTACTTCCTTGGGACCTTTAACACTTTGGACAAGAACTTGAGCCCTGAACCAGGAATCTTTATGCCAAATGATTTCTCCAATTCAGCATGTTTCACGTCATAATCAACACCTGGGTCCATGCAATGTTGGTCTGCTGAATGCATCTTTCCATCCATGCAAAGAAAGGAGTTGGGATTTGCTATTTCAGTAAAATTCCTATCGTGCCTCACCGCATTATCTTTAGCTTGAGAGATATCTTTACAAGGGACAATATAGCCCATCTCTGCAGCTTTTCTTGCATTATTATCCCTTTCTTCATCCCAACGGATCCCGGCTTCCTCCCTTGAAATTCTTCGAGTTCTGGTGCGAAAATCAATCCCTTCTTCAGAGGACAAATGGCTTGGCAAAGTAGCATCAGATAGAGGTATCCCTAACCATGTAAAATCTTTCTTTTGTGCAACCAAAACAGTTGGATTACTTAGAATCGCATCAACCACTATCTTCCCCCTCCTAAGACTAGCAAAAGGACGGACACAAATTTTCATAGTCGGAACCTCACCACAGGAAAATTCTTCACAATGAGGACCAATGGAGCTCGCTTCAAGTGTTATGGACAATGGTGAAACTCTTCTAACCTTTCCAAAATCAACCTCACGCTGAATAGTCTCACTAAGCACAGAGCAAACTGATGGCAAAAGCTTAGTCTCCACAAAAGCACGAGCCTTGTTCTGTCCATACCACACCAAGAAGCAAACCCCAGAGATCACAGCAAAGAAAACAGAACACCTCAAGAAAAACAAACCCTCTTCCCAAACAGGAGCCAAAGACCTAACCAAACCCTTACTTCGTGCAAAAGGCTCTTTCAGACATTTTACCTCCATTCTACTTCTAGAATCAAGAGACTTCCTAAGCAATTGTACATTTTTCCCACAAAACTGAGAAAATTTGGCAACTTGGGCTAACCAATCATTCTGCTTCTTCTCCGAAGATATACGCCTGCTACGAAACGCCCTTCTAGCAACATTGATTCTCTTGTCTCTGCGGTTAAAGGAACCATGAAGCAGAGGAGTAGAAAGAAAAGGGCTTTGCAATCTCAAGCTCATTATCGCGCTCTCATCAGCTGGGGACCAAGAAGTGTGGCTCTTAGCCCCCTAAAGCTTCAGACTTTAAGACAACCCACTTCCGAGAATCCTGGCATAGGTTGAATGGTTTCTGAGGGTGTGGAAACTAGGGTTTCCCCTACGTTAGAGCGACCAACTCGACCCAATTCCGACTTTTAAAGGTCAATTTTGTTCGAAAACGGGAACAAATAGGGGTTATCTGTGGACTAAGAAAAGAATCGAAGAAGCTTACGAGTTTGTGTGTGCAGGTGATAGGGGAAGAAGGGAAGGGAAGAAGAAGAAGGACAAAGCAAGCAAAGGTGCGTATAAATGTGCTCCGGTTTAACCGCAATTACCCACTCGCAATTTTGATGACGCCTGTACCAATATCGTTAAACCCGGTTCAAGATTTGAAGAGATTTTAGTGGATTTATTTCAATATTTTATAGCATTTTCTTGTAACAAAATAATCGAATATTTTTGGTGAGAATTACTGGTTACGGTTCGTGAAAGCCAAATTATAAGAAAAACAACTAAGAGCAAATTTATCATTAGATAGTTAAGGGGATTACATTTACAAGTATAGAAATACATCTTCTTGTATTTGGTTTTTCAAAGTTAGTCAAGAACATTATTATAAGATGTGTGTGAGAGTCAATCGATCAGAGAATTCTTCATGTATACAAATGTTTCATCCATTAGTCAAAATTTTGGAAAATAGATGAATAAAATAATAAAATGTAAACTTCATTCAATTAAGAATAAAAAAACATAAAATATCTAGAAATATGTGAATAAATTTAATTTTATACTGAATATAGAAAATGAGGAAGATAAAAGAAATTCCTAATTTTAGAATATGTGATTTTTTTTTACTTTATACTTTATTATAAAATTTTAAATTAGAAACCAACTAATATTTTTTCAAACCACTAGCCTAATAATAAAATAAGTATTTTTGAGAATTTGTGTAAAAACATTATTTAAACATTTGTTGTTTGTTGTGTTCTTTTTCTGAAGAAAAAAAACACTTAAAGCTGTTCAGAGAGAATATTATCTAAATACGATGTTGAGACTTGAGAGAAAAGATTGAGCTTTTGAAAACGGAAAGTGGTCAATATAGACTGATTTGTGAGTGCATGTATGTACATTGTACAATCGAAATGAAACATGAATGAATTACTATTTACTACAATTTCGGAACGCAACATGAGTTCGTGATTAATGAGTAGAATTGATGTGTGGAAGTGGAACACAAGTAAAACACTCAAGCCTGTGAATGGGTGTGATGATCACGGATAAAGAGATGTTTTGATCAAGGGAAAAGAGATGGTGATAGTGGCATAATAATGGATATGATCGTGCATGCATTCATGATCTAGCATTGACGATGGGTTCAGAGTTATGATTGTTAAAAGGAAGCACTAAGGCAGAGTGGATTATAAGGCATAGCAACGAGAACATAATTTAGGGGTTCAAAACCGAGAGTTTTAATTGGAGACTTGGAGTGGAGCACAATCAAGTATCCGAGGAGCGTTGGTTTGAGAATGTAATGATTACTTAACCACTACAAAAAGAAATGGGTACGAGTGAAACTACTATATTCGGATCATGATCACATGAAAGCTCGCATAATAAATCTGTTCACGTACACCATTCTAAGGACATCCAAAAGTAGGTTAAAGGCACAAGATGTTCTTTTCACTGGTCCTACCCCCTACATGATCCTAAAGCCGGTAATCTAGTCCATCTTTTGGATGTTGATCTGGCTGATAAATGATTTAGAACCGATCATCAAACCCCAACCCCACTTTAACCCTTTTCTGTTTTCAGTCAAAAACCTTACAAATGGGAATCACTATTATTCCTTATGGACGAGGGACAAGCAACTGATTTAGTAGCAAGACATGAATCAAAACACAGGAAATCAAATGAAAGCAGAAGACATAAATACCATCAAACCATACATAAGAAGATGATTGAAGACAAGAATGTACCTAAAAAAGGTCTGATATTATAAAAAAAAAACAAAAATGTTCAAAAAGAAACAAAAGAGATAAGTTTTGACTTTAGCCTGTTCAATGTAATACGACTAGAAAAAGGATTCAATGTCTTTAACCCTAAAAACCAGACCCCTTCAAAAGATTTATTAGGACAGAGACTCATATGAACAATATACGGCGGAATACATGTTCATATTTGTATTTCCATCAAGATCAAAATGGTGGTGATTCAGGATTTACCGCACAGGCTGTTGGTTATAGTGATTCTTCTCCTTCTTCTTTGCAGCGGCCAGCTTCTTACGCCTCGCAGCTGCCTCTTCCGCAACAGCTTTTGCTGCAGCATCCACCTCTTTGCCTGACTTCTTTTTCTTCATGGATGCAAGCTTTTTTATCCTTTCTTTGACATCAATTGGAGATTCTTCCTCCGTCGGTTCAGACCCAGTAGCTTCATCTACAGCATCAGCGTTGTCGTTTGCTTGTTGCTCTTGAGATTCTTTTGCCTCCTTCTGCTTATCCTTCTTTTTCTTCTTTTTGGCTGACTTTGACTCCCCACCTGCTGCATTCTCCTTCTTCTCGCCCTCTCCATTGGCATCTTCTTTCTTTCCTTCTTTAGCATCTGCGAAAGAACATACAATGTATCCCAATTAGCAAAATGCTAGACAGATCAATATATGCTGATTTTCTCAGTAAGATAAATGACACAACACAAAACATTTCAAAAAGAGAATACAACAAAACACTAGAGCACAAATGCCTGGAACAATCAGTTGCAATGGCTGTGCCAATAAGATGTCAGAAAAAGTACCTTGAGATTCCTCTTGGCCATTATTCTCCTTGGGGGTAACTCCAAAATCAGCTAACAAAGCCTCAAGCTCAGCAAGTTCCTTCTTTTTCCTCTCTTTCTTGGAAAGTTGCCTCTCTGCCTCTTTAGGAGGTGCAGGAACTTCAGGAGCCTTCTTCACCTCAGGCTCAGGCTCTGGATGAACCTGTACCTCGGTTTCTTGTTCATGCTCCTCCTCCACATCATCATCACCTTCATCAAGAATATCTTCCTCACTTTCACTTTCCTGACAATCAAACCAAGATAATCACATCAGAAATCGAAATCACACACACCAGAACTCACGCCAGCTTAAACAACTTTTTGAGCAAGAAAAAGAGAAGCTCCAATACAACCCCAACATAAGTAATACAAAAGTGAAACATTCAAGAGTGGTCAAGCAACTTGTGCAACTATAATCACCAAACACAAACTAGTTTTCTAATAACTTAGCAGAGCAATAAGCATAGGAAAAATCAAAAGAAGAACAGAAACCAAACTCTCAGAATATCAAGTTACAAAGAGAATTGTTAACCCATATACACAAAGAGTTCTTATTTACTACCATCATGTCTATTCTCAATAGGCATACACAAAAATCACAACCAATTCAGTAAACAGAGAGACACACACAACATAAAACATAAACTGTTTAGACTTCTAACCTCGACATGAACGTCTTCTGAATCAGTATGGGAAGGCTCAGAAGTGCTCCAGCCAGACTGAGGAGGAGCAGTGGTGGCGTAGTAGTCATCATCTTCATCGTCATCATCAATATCAGCCCAAGACTTAACTTTCAAAGGGGTAGGTGCCCAAAAGACCTGTGGCTCAGGCTCCTTCTCTGGCTCTCGTGACTTAGATGACCCTTTGCCCTTACCTGTCTTGTCAGACTTCTTCTTCTTCTTACGAGTGTCCAAAGCTGCAAACAAATTGGTACTCTGGATCGTGATCGATCCTTCATCTCTCCTGTTTCCACCTCCAACCATCTTAACACACGATTCAGCTAATAACCAAGATCGAGATAAAGCAACAAGCTTTGATTCCACCTAGAAGTCTCGACGGATAAACAAAAGGAGACCAAAAAAAAACCTAAAAGATGAAAAGCAAGAACAGAGAGACACACAACACAACAAAACAATATGAAATCTAGGTTCGATTTCAAAGCAAAATCAAATCTTTATATGAAAATCCTAGACTTTTGACTAACCACTGATTGCCCAAAAGAAGAAGAACACAACCCGATGGATGTATATAACTTAGGGTTCGTGATGAGAAATCATGAATCAATCAGAAATGAAACGGAGAGAGAGATAGAGAAGAAGAGAAAAGAAACAGTCTTTGAAGCGATTTATAGGAGAGAAACAAGATAGGATTAGGGTTTTGGTTCCTCCCTAATAAGGATGAGGAAATCTGGATGTGGCAGCCGTATAGGTTAGGGCTAAATCGGACAAGGAGATAACGCGAGGAGAAGCCATTAAAAAGCTCGTGTCTCTGAATTTATATTGGTTATGTAAATTTACCTTTTGGTACCTCATAAATTAGTGGTTTTGTCTTTTTTGCTCAATTGTTTTTAGGAATATACAGCTTAGACCCAAAAACAATTATAGCCAAAATTTTACACAAACTAGTTTGAAAAGGTTTACAAATGTTGTTTAACAGCTTGTGTAAAATTCATACATAACTAGAGATAAATTTTCTTAAATCTACATAATTAAGTCAAAAAAAGTCTCAAATGATCTTGTTTTTATTTGTCTAATCAAAACGGTTGTAACGACATCCATAGCAAAAAAAAAAACTGGTTGTAACGACATTTTTAGGTTAATTTAGAAACTTGTATTAACTTATTTCCGGATAAATTCCGTTATACTATCTTTGTTAACTTACTTCCCGCGAAATTTTAAATAACTGATATAACATGTCATTATATTTGTAACGGATTTTATTTTTCTATATTCTCCGTTACGATAACTAAAATATGTACCATAAATTTTAATCATCATTAGACTGTTAATTTGTTTTCTGAAGTTGGTATTAATTTAGATTTTGTATATCATTTTCTAAATGATGTAATTCACAAATTTGTATCATTATTGTGAAATGATGCAAAGAAATCGATTATTGCAACTAATTTTTGATTATTATTTTATATCGATTTTAAACAAATAATTAAAAAAATGTATTATTTTAAATTTTTGACTTAAATTAATTGATGCAACCAGTTTTTTTGTAGTGAAACACCCTTTGTCTATAATTTTACCTAAACACATATCGTTAAACTGATACTCTATATTTTGTTTCTTAAAAATGCCACATATGTATTTTTTTTACATACATAAAACAACGCGGTTCTTGATAAAAATAACATAAAGTTCTAATAAATTTTTAATTTTAATTTAAAATTTTCAAGCTCTTGTAAAATATATAAACCATTATTCTCTTATATTTCAGATAAGTTTGAATTTTTATTTTTTTTGTCAATTTATCAATTTTCATTGTTTTAGTCAACGTATAAGTCTCTTATTATATTTTATTGATGGTTTCAAAAACTCGATTGATTACACTGCTTTCTCTTTTTTTAATTGAAAAAAAAACTCAGTCATTTCCAACAAATAAAAAGGAGAAATATCATTTTTTTGGTAAGTAAAAGGAGAAATATCATATAGGAAAAAACTAGATTGACTCAAATTAAGAGGTTAGTTACTAAACTAACTTATAAAATGTGATATATGATTTTATATTTTTTTATAGAAACAAAACTAGATTGACCCAAACTAAGAGGTTAAATCATATTTTATACATTTTAATTTGTATAATTTTAAACATCATATTTTGATATATGATTTTATATTTTTATATTTTTAGAATGAAAGGAGTTTTAATACAGTTTTCTGCAACACTCTTAAGGTGGGCTGCTGGTTGATCACAAGAATGTCCACTATCTGATTTCTCAAGCCAAATATATAAAAAGGCTCAGAAAAAAAAAGATATCAAGGGTGAAGTGAACTTAGTACAGTGGCAGAAGGTAAGTCCATTTGTAGAAGGCACCATCATACCCGGGATCGAGTCCTGGCTCCCCTACGAATGTAAGAATTTGGCTAATGAGCCGGCTAGTTGTGGCCCAATAGTTGACAAAAAAAAAAAATATATATCAAGGAATCTAATTTAGCATCTCAGTTGAAGTTGGAAAATGGACAGTCTTCTAGTCACAGCAAGTGAAAGGTGGTGAGTTTTTGTTTGTTAAACAGGTACATTGGAATAGATTGGAATAGATGAAGAAGGTCATAATTGGATTAAGAAAGTATGGAAAAAGAGGGCTAAGCCCTTAGGTGATAGTACGTTCATATCCCAAGTAACGGGTGAAGAATATGGGGAAAATCTTGAAGCTAACACAACACCAAGTTTCCTCCTGATTTTTGGTACTTCTGCTTCAAATACTCAGATGAGACCATAAAGATAACTTCAATTCAGATCATGTCTGAGTTTCCTTTAATAGCTGTGTTCAGTTTTTAGGCACCAAATATATTTTGAAAATATGTTGTTTACCGAATGGACTACAGATCAATTTGGTGCATCTCTTCTCTTTATTTAAGTAATCACAATCACAAATGCATCTCCCTTTGTATTCATATGAAATCAATCAGACTAGTGACATGCAGTTCAATGAAGTTTTGAACTTATTATTAGAAAGTATAGAATAAGAAGAAGAGTGAACACTTAAACACACAAAAGAAGACTTTCAAGGATGTTCATCGGATCGCAGAGGAAGGGTGCTCCGCTTGACTCGTCCGTAGCNGAGCTAACTTATTCAGATCATGTCTGAGTTTTTACTTAGGCACCAAATATCTTTTGAAAATCTGTTGCTTACCGAATGGCTACAGAGCAATTTGGTGTATCTCTTCACTTTCTTTATTTATATCTTAATCACAAACATGGTACACTGAGTTTACTCGAAATCAATCAGAGTAGTGACATGCAGTTCAATGAAGTTTTGAACTTATTATTAGAAAGCATAGAATAAGAGAAGAAAAGTGAACACTAAACACAAAAGCAGACTTTCAAGGATGTTCATCGGATCGCAGAGGAAGGGTGCTTCGCTTGTAGTTCCTCATCCACAAAACCACATACAAAAGAATCCCAGCTACAAAGCCAATGGCAGCATTTGAGCCCAAAGACACTGCTGTGCAAATAAGCATCACAAATGCATCTCCCTTTGTATTCATATCTCTAGCAGCCATTGCAAGCTCTATCCCTGCAAATAGTAGCAAAGCCCCAAGCACACCCACGGGAAACTTATCCAATATACCCACCAATGAACCTCCTAACACCAACCCTAGCACCATTTTGGCTACTCCCAACAGTGCTACACACCCACCACTCCTCCCACCAAACTTGTACTGCCCAGCTAACCCACCTGCTCCATGACAAGTAGGCATTGCCCCAAACCAACATCCCACCATATTCATCAACCCAACAGTCATCGAAACCGATGCAGCCGAGAACTCCTTCTCCGGAAACAGATCATACGACAGCTTACACACAGCCACAACAGAATTAAGAACAGACAAAGGTAACTGCGGAATCGTCCCTTTCAAAAACCCGTTCTTCCATGCTTTTTTAGTTATCCTCACAACCTTCATCTTCGACGGTCCAAACCTGATATCATGTACAATACTCGGCTTCCTTATAAATGCCAAAACAACACCTAACAAGAATATCAACAGAGCAGATGGCACATTAGCTATAAAACTCCTTATCCGTCTTCTTCTTCTTCTTCCTCTCGAACCATCTTCTTCAACTTCTTCTTCCTCCTCTTCTTCCCCATCTCCATTCACAAGAACTATAAACAGAACACAAACCAAAGACAAAACCAAACCATCAAGCCCTAACCATGGCCTATCACCAACACTCTTAGACTTTGTAAAGTTCTGCTCTTTCCTTACATACTTAACCGCAGACATCGCAAACGCTAAGCCTTGTGACAGTTGAATCCCTCTAACAACCGATAAAGGAATAATATTGAACACAAGCTGCATCAAACCAGAGATCCCCAACACGAACAAGATCCCTCCGGTGCAAATTCCAGCAGCCATAATCTCCGGTATACCGAAATCTTCAGCGGTAGACGAAATCGCCACGGCTGCTATCGATTTCATCGGTTGAACCGGCATGGGGACGCCGTAAACCGCTCCGGTTATCGCGTTGTATATGCCGGTGAATATCAGCGTCGTGCCTAAATCCAAATCCTTGGCAAGAGTTAAAGCAAGAACGATTGGTATGTAAGTACCAAGATCACCCATTGCACCGTTTATTTCGGCTAGCTTCGACCTGAAAACAAGATTAGTCCTTAGCTTATGGAACATACCGGTGAACCGAAAACGTTTTGGGGTTTCAGGTTGACTACTCTGAGACTGAGACTCCATTGTTTTGTGTTCTGTATCGAAACAGAGCTATAAGAAGCGTCTCTCTCTTTATATCTTAGCGTTGACAATAAAAATAAAAATAAACTCAGATGACGACAGTATCTGATTCTTTATTGTGTGTTCTATAAAATTTGCCTTAATTAATTTATCAAACTTATCCTTAATAATATGTTTATTTATGATTTAATTATACGTCAACTAAATTGATTAAGAATTTAATTAGGGGGCACATATTTTTATATCTTCAGCAAACAGTTAATACCTCCAGAAGTTGCAGGCGATTTTATGTAAAACAAAAGTCAACATACAATAATAAGAGAGCAGTGTATTTATTATTGTACTTGAACGAACCGGCAAAGGAAAGTCGCTGGCTCTGTCCATCGCTAGCGACTGTGACACGCAATTACCTATTGTTCGTTCGTTTTGCAAACTACTGCGACTTATCAGTATTGATTATTAATTGAACCATTGGTAGTATCTAATCTTATACTATGTTTCTGTGTTAAACTTTTTGTTTCAGTAAAATTATGGTGACATTAACATCTTCGTAACCAAGGAATAATGAGTTTTTGATTAACCAACATTTAATTAATCAAATAGACTTTTAATACAGTTTTGTAAGTATTAGGACGAAGATGAAGATAATGCAGGAATAACTAAGTGATCTCATCTTACATTGTGAAGTGATATCAGTATATTATAAAGAAGATAGATAATGGAGAAGTAGTGGAGGATCTTGTCTTGTTTGATGTGAGGTCAATAGAAGTTGATGAATTTGGACCGTTGAGTTTGGAGGCTTTCTCTTCTCGGTACTATTCTCCCTACTTTTCCATATGCTTTTGTTGTTTTAGTTTGAGTTTAGGGGCTTTTGAGGTGAAAACTCAGTTAAAAAGCTTAGCTTTTGAGATTAACGATAAATAAGAAGAGAAGAAGGATGTGGAAGGTGTGTATAGCTTCTAGGAAAGTCTTTCCTTATAAAAGGGTCTTAAGTCGGCTAAAGTAAGAAAGATATAGAATCAGCATCGAATCAAGGATACCTCGTAAATATGATGAAATATGTTACGGGAAGGAATTTAGTCGATCTCTGGTGGAGATCAATCAGCCATCTATGGGTTTGGTTGAACTCTCTATGGGATTGTTCATGCTTTTATGGGATCAGTCGAACTCATTCTTGGATCGGTCGATCTAAGCTTGCTTTGCCTTATCTATCTTTTGTCCAAATATGAGAGGTAAGACTAAAACAACATTATATGTGCTATTGAAAAATCGAATACCATGTTTCTTTAAGTCCTATGTTCTTTAGGCAGATCACGACATGCAGCTGAACTCTTTTTCTCTTTTTTTTTTTTTTTGTGT